>NW_013665802.1:758393-774833 GCF_000517525.1 Limulus polyphemus | reverse complement strand
TTACACACATTGTTGCCGTCACTTTGTGACCGTCTTATATATATACAAGACTATCCCAATCTAGTAGTCTCCCGACAATTCACGAAGGTTCGAGAAGGACGTGGAGTGATACTAGTCACGTGACCTCGGCTGTCGCAACAACATAAACATACGTGCCAATATTATCAACATGGCTGTAATACCAAAAAAAAAAATTAATAGACGAAATGGAACTTGCAATTCTTGTGGAATTTAAAAGAAGCAATGTGGATGCCAAAAAGTGACCTAAGTACATTTGTCACAAAAAAGGACAAACATTGGACTAGATAGAAGGAGGAATGCAGAAAATGAGGTTCCCAAGTCATTCAGTTTTTGCAAATCAGCAATTCCTCATTGTCTTAGGAACTGCATTTGTAATTCATTCCTGCCAACTACTCATTTTATAGAATAAAGATGGTATCACAACCTAACACTTTGAAATCCTCATATGGGGATAAAACAATCATGTGTCTGTCATGATACAGGGATTTGAATGAGTTACATGCATTACATAGACTAACAAGAAGTTCATCCATCAGCATTAACATTAGTCCTAAGTTACGCAAAAAGAAATATATAAACCTGTTACACAAATATTGTATACTAACGAAAGCACCCAGTTTCGCATGGGTTGATATATTTGCACAAGTGAATAAAATTTATCATGAAAGCAAAAATATCGATCAAATCTTAAACTTAAATCGTTTCTGAATTAAAGTGTTTTCTGTTATATCACCAACGTTTTTAATAAAAACAAACCTCTTTGATCAATGGAGACTCTAAACTAAGAAATCAAAAAATTTTTTTTCCAGTTTTGTTGTTTATACATTTCATTTTATACTTTCATTACATAGACTAACAAGAATATTAGGTTATACACACAGACATATATTATTATAGATTGCAGAAGTGTGTTGGCTCTGCCTGGTATAAATTCACACACCTACGTTTTATTGTTTTGTTTCATGGGCTGCTTTTGTCCTTATTTTATTGCATCCTTTCACATTGTTGATGTCTGAAGCTGAGAATTAATATTTTTTAACAAGTTTGTTTTTTAGATTTTTGTGCATGACCTTTTTTTTCTGACCTTACTGTAGGAAAGTGTATGTGTGTTTAAACATAATCATAGACACACACACACACATATGTGCACAGATAAATTTAATGCCTTTTATTAATATATCATGATACTAATATAGATTTTTTGTATGATGTTTCATACAATGTTAGGATGTTTAATATGTTTCTTTTTTGGGTGTAAGAAAAATGAAAATTGTCATTCTTAGAATAATGTATTTATTATTATTACTAGTTAAGAGCTTTAGTTTGCTGCTATAGTACCAATTGTTCAGGGTTTATAGTCAGTTCATTGATTCAAAATTTTGATTCACTTGTTGTACTTGTTCTTCGATTCATTTGTTTTTCTGTTCTTTCTCACACCCATCAGATGGAACTCACTCTGTTTTGGTGGACGATTTGTTGTTGTGCAAAACAAGTTGCTTCACAGTTAATACAACAAATAACTGGCTGCTTTTTTCAGAACCATGAATGGTTGTTTCTATATGTAAAACTTGTTCTTCATCTGTAAACAGAAGAGATCAGTGACACATGCAATGGAATGCTTACTCTACTGATCATCTGTTTTTTGTTTTGTTTTTCTTATTTGTATGGTATCTGGGACAAATAAGTTAGTGTTTACACAAATTTTTTTATGGTACCTTATGTTGCTGCCGAAGCAACACAACTTGCATAAAGGTGTATGTACTATGCAAGTTTCATTTTGTGAATTACATGTCCTTTGCTTAGAGGGAATTTACAAATGTAAAAATGAGCCTAAATGATCCAGATTTATAAACTAAGTATTCTTCTTAAAATACTTTACTGAATACATTATTAGTTATTTTCTTCAGGTTATATATTTATTAGTTGATTAGCATATTTGAGATGTCTTGATGTCTTATGATTGTTCAACATTTGATTTGCTGTCACTGAAAATCATAATCACATGATGCTGAATTTCTGCTCTTATGATCACAACATAATATAGTCTAAAAAGAAATGTAGGCATAGCTTACTGATGCCTCCAGTCCTTTAGACCATTGTTTCCCAAAGTGGGAGCTGTGGCCCCCAGGGGCTGTGAAGCTTTTTCTGGAGGGCTGCCAAAAAATGGGCTGAAAACAAATATGCTGAATTAATTAAATGATACAGTATGTCGAAAGGAGATGTTATTATTTTTACTACGCCACTGTTTTTCTATAACCATGCTAAATTATTGGGGGGGGGGCTCAAACTTTTTTATTCACATCAAGGGAGCCTCAGACTAAAAGAGTTTAGGAAAAACTGCATTAGACAAACCTTTTAAACATTAAAGCAGCTTTCAGTGAAATATAGCAGAATATGGGCGTCCATTTGCAAGACGTATGTCATTGAGATTATTTTTAAATTTAAGGAATTTGGTAATGTTCATGCAGATTACTTAAAAGGCCAATAACTTTTTATCTACTTAATATGTACAAAATTTCATTTCTAGGATAGTGGCATTTTGGATAGAACTGGAGCAACCAAAGGCTGATTGTTTTTAAATAAAATATATTTTCATAGCATACGTATTTATCGTATGTAAAAAATACGCATGTAGACATGCAATTCAAATACCAGTAATAGTACACATAACGTGCAAGTGATTCCAGAATATGCCTCGTGGCGCGCAAGCTTCATGTTTGAGGGACTTCCGGTTAAACGTTGGTCTGAGGATTGACTAAAATCACAAAAATATCAAACACGATTCAATTATTCCAAGTCTGTTTAATATATTTAGCCAAGTATTAAAATCCACATCATGAAGGAAAATGTGGAAACTTTCGACAAATATTGAACTCAATTTTACTTTTGTTTTATTACTTAATAGACTGCTAATCTTGACTCAGTTTGATTTGTTAGAGTACATTCTTGACAGTTCGGCGTATATAATATAGCCTTCATGAATATTGAAAATATTATGTATGTTCATTAGCCGCATCTTCTCTCCTGCCACAGCATGTGCAATGGCGACCAAACGACTGTCTAGAAAGCAAAGATAACTATATGTTGTGGTCGGTTTGTGTAAATTAACCTCTGATACCTGAACGAAATAAAGCTGAATATCGGTTTTCTAGCTAAACCTTGAGTTTTATGCTGCTATACAGCCTTTTGCGACCGATATCATTGCACTAGTGCACTTGTACATTTATTTACATCAGATAAATACATTACCTCTCCAGTCCTCTCTCGAAGGACTGGGAAAGTAATAATTAGGTTTTAGTTATAATTAGTTGTTACAACCAGAAATTTTATTTACGAAAAAAGAGTAGGTGACGGAATTGGATTCGTATATAGGATCGTCCTTTAGCGTATATTAATAATGCTTAAAGTATTTTATTTTAGTAAAGTGTCTTTTGGAACAATACCCCATTTTAAACGTGTAACTGTAGTCAATCTCTGAAAGATTTTGTTTAACTGTATAAGTTCGACTTCTAGCTAGTCAATACCCGTTATAGTTTCTAAGTGATGGCGACAAGAGGGTTAACATTTCCTAATTTTTCTGCTGCTTCAAAAAGCATTTCCCTGTTTTTAATGCTTCTTGAAATTTTAATAATTTTTTTATTTCAGCCTTAATTCTTTGCTCGAGATTTTTTCCCTGATACTAATCATATGCCTTACATACAGAACTTGCCTACTGGAACGTTATTTCAGCGGCACTGATACTGGGCTGAGCTGGTTATTATACTTATAAGATGAAACAGACGAATATAGTGTGTATACGCCTAAGTTAGTTTATAAGAAAACTTCACATGTATTGATTTCGATCCTGTTTTCGCAGTGAGACATCGTGTTATAGAACTTTTAAAATTTACTTTGTAAGAGCAACACGAATTTCGCTTGCATGGTCCTGACGTTTTGAACAAGTAGAGCAGCGCTGTAGAATGTAATATTTAGGTCAAATGTTTAGAATTGTTGTGTGTGATATTTTGAACAGAATTAACCATTTAGTGAGCTTTACATCGACGTTCACATCTTCTTTAGCCAAGTTTATCCACGTGTAAGTTTAAGAAAAAGTGGATGTAGCATCTACTCATAAAATAGGGGCCGAGCGCAGCCAAGTGATTAGTTTGCCGGCCGGGCCGTGAATCTCAGGTTCTCACCCAGTTACCACAAAAAAAAAACCCTGAAGAAAATGCTCTCCACACTTTTGACTGCATTATAAGAGTGACAATCAAATTCCTCTATTCTATTAGAGTAGCCCATGAGTTGATTAACTGCCTGCCCTCTAGTCTCTCACTTTAAATTTAGGGTTGCTTTGCTAGAAATTCAACAAAAACAAATCAAAAATGTATCATAACATCGTTGTGTAGTTTGGAGAACTGCAAGTATTATCGTGTGAAAGCACTATCTACATTTCTGCCTGAAAATATATCTTTTGTGAAATTTCTTCCAATAAACAAACAGAAAAGAAAACTTTGGTGTGTAAAATCTATGTCTAATTATATCGAAGTGACATTTTTTAAACTTTCACCAGTAAGCAATAAAAATGACTTGAGAATTATATGGGTTTAGTTATATCTTTAGTAATTTAAAGCACATACACATATTTCTGAATGTCGTGAAAGCACAAATTGACAATTTTCAAAGTTATCGGCCCTGTGTTGCGATTGTTTACATCGTGTACATGTATAAGGGAATAACATTATTTAGTATCATCAACGTAAGCCTCGTGACACTCTTGTGCAATGATAGGTCACAAGCTGAAATCGTTTTTCAGTATACTTGAAGTACAAGATTTGAGGTATCAATGTCCTGTAGTTTTTACTTGAAAAGTAAAGTAGTCGCAAATAGAAAAACCCTTGCTTCTTAGGAAAACTTCACCGCCTTCACCTGGTTGCGAAAATAGCCGTTTTTTAAAAGACTGCACACACTAATGCACGTTACACCTGTATTCTCTCATGCATAACCAACCTTATTTCAATAACTTGTTTGTATACATACATGACGTCTCTTTTTATGAATACATTTCTTATAAAAACCAACGCAGAACAACATCTGGTGGAAAATAATTTGGGCTACATGCTCCGATTCGTATATAAGTATGTGCTCGTTAAAATTGTAAATCAAAAGACCAAAGACCTCAAGCTAGCATGTGTGAATATTGTTACTTGTGGACTTACGATTGATGATCGGTTTCGTTGGTAGCATTTAAAGAGCTTTTATTTGTCGGCAGTTAAAACAAACTTCGGTTGGCGATTAGTGAATATTTTTATTTATGTAACACGCGCCTAGTCGAGTTAAACTTAATTATTTTGAGGAAAATCAATCTGGAGTCTGGACGATTTTAAGATAGGCCATGAAAACCTTTGTTTCTGTACCAGGTAGGCTTGTTTCTTCTTTGTCTTCAAACTGATACTTAGCTCTAATTTTGTAATACACGCATCTTTAAGATTTGATAATATGATAATCTTTATTATAGACAAAAGTGAGTTATAGGTTAGTTAAAGAGAGTGGGGGCCACAGGCTTCTAGTATTAAGATTAAACTTACAAGAATAAGATGGCTCAGAGTGTGTTTTTTATACACCTGGCAACAACAGATGCGGATGTTCATAATGATTATGTACAAGTTCAAATGAAACTATATTAGTATGTAGAAACAATGATGGCGAATCACTTTTATCAGCATGGTTTGTATAGCGAACTACATTTAATTTAAAAGACCTTTATTGTTTTTGCATTTCCAAAAACTTAAAGAAAACCAGAAGAATAATTAAGCGCTTTTCATTATTAATAATAACATTGCAATAAAACGTCTTGCAGAGGTATAATTATAAATAAATATGCTATATGAAAATCTGCTGTTATGAGCATAAGCTGGTTATATTAAAGCCACTTTAATTTATGGTTTTATTTAGTGGATATCGTTGCCCTTCACCCTATTTGAGAGCAAATATGTGATAAAAATTAATGAGTAGGTTTGTGTTGCGCAGTGCCCGTCAGAGTTTAAATCTTAAAATGTTAATGTTTTTGAATGGTTTAAATCCTCATAATGATTGTGTAGGTTATCAAATTTCTATGAATCGTTGAAAAAAAGCAGTACCCGTTGAAGTTTAGATCTTAAACTTTTGAGTATTTTTAAACAGTCTAAATCCTCATAATGATTGTGTGAGTTATCAAGTTTCTATGAATTGTTGAAAAAATGCAGTACCCGTTGAAGTTTAGACCTTAAACTGTTGAGTATTTTTAAATAGTCGAAACCTCATAAAAATGTGTCGATTATCAAGTTTCTTTGAATCATTGAAAACATATAGTACTCATCAAAGTTTAGATCTTAAGCTGTTGAGCATTTAACCGCGGCACAGCGGCTCATAGAATGGCTCTGAGTTTTTTTTTTCAAGTCCAAACTTTTAGTTCATAGCTCCTTTTCTTGACCGAGTTGAGATCTAATTACAGCGGCGGGTACTGAGGATTCCCCCTTGTTTTAAACAGTCTAAACCCCCATAAATAATCTGTGGGTTATCAGGTTTCTATGAATCGTTGAAAACATACAATACTTGTCAAAATTTAGATCTTTAGCCGTTGAGTATTTTAAATAGTCTAAACCTTCATAATGATTGTGTGGGTTATCAAGTTTCTATGAATTGTTGAAAATATGAAGAACCGTCGAAGTTTAGATCTTAAACTGTGTATTGTTAAATAATCTAAACCCTCATAATTATTGTGTGGATTATGAAGTTTCTGATATAACTATATTCTAAACTAAAATAACCTAACGTTGCGCTAAACCAAATAAAATTAATTGATTTTATTAAAAACCACTGTTAATCAAAATATGTAGCGGATTAATCATTTTATTTTTGTAGGTTCTTGAAAATTAAATAAATAAAAGTACGATCAGAAATAAAAATACCAGCCTCAAAAAATGTTGTTGAGATTGTCTTAAGTTGTCGTTACGTTTGATCATTTTTATCTGATGTCATAAGCAGGTGTTATTTTAATTTGTCAACTCCTCATATTCTTTGTAGTGTTGTTCTGAATCCAAAGGAGAACTCGCTTATTGATCCTTAAAAGAAAGCAAAATGTTTTACATAACGCTAAATTGGGTTTCAATACTCGTGATGGGCACGGCACAGATAGCCTATTTTGTTGCTTTGTGCCTAACAACAAACAGTTAATAAATCACATTAAGGAATGGAGATAATCGCGAGATAGTTTGATTAAACTGAATATATATATATATATATATACACAACGTCTTATTATGTTATTTATTACTCTCATGCTGTGTTAATAAATCGTCGAAGCTTGATCTTATCTGAGATCGTTCCTCTTTCATAGCAGGGTAGAAAAATCAAATATCGCATATATTTCTATATTTATCGCAATATGTATTTTTCTGGAACTTAGCCACGATTAAGATCACTCTATCAGTTAATATTCTCATTTTCGAATCATCCATTGTTTCTTAGGTTTGAATGAGGACTTTCTTTATACATACATGAATATATATATATTTTAGAATGATAAGTGAAGATAACGTAACCATCAAACTTGCTTTAAGTGGAATGCTGCACAAAATGGGCTACCTGCACTGTGCCCACCGCAAGGATCGATTTTGTTTTTGTTTGTAAGCACAAAGCTACACATTGGGCTATTTGTGCTATGCCTAACACGCTAACACACTGTGGGTGGGGTGGCGCACAGGGATCGACCCCCGAAATCTAGCGTTATAAGCTATCGAGCTTACCGCTGGTCTGTCGAGTGATAATTGAATTTCAAATCCTAATAAAGCTCAGATATCGAACCGTGGTTAGGTAATTCTAGTGACATTGAAGTGTTGTATCAGTGTACACGTTCTTCAAACATTTGACGAGGCATTTACCTTATCGTAGTTTGCAGAACAAGTTACAAATAAATTGCTACGCCCTATAATAATTTGTCATTTGGTGAGACGTCCTGTTATTTTAAGGTACGTTTCGTGATAACCTATTCTTTATGAGTATTTGATGTGGAGTCTTTCCAAACACTTGTAATAATATGAGTTCCATATGGAATTGTACGATGATTGGCTTAGTCCGTTGTTACACACGATGGGCGAAACGGCATATAAAAGATGTAGGTCACAGTTTAGCCTTACATTTGACTTCAAGAATCGAAAGATGTAAATATTTTACAGCACTTTATTGAATTTTCTGTTATTGTTAATTGATGTTAAACATTTCATTTCGAAAACAGTTGTTTTAATTAAAGATAATGGGTTAAGTGTTACAAAAACCTCATTATTTATCTTAATATGCGACAGAATCAACCAGAAAATGATTAAATTGACTTTCATCCAGATAATATAAAGATGTTTTAACTTCATTCAATTACCTGGTATGTGGAACGGTTGGAAAATTTCCTTAAAAATCAAATTTTATAACATTTGTTTCTTAAAAACCGAATAATGGCAAACGAGGAGACTTTATAAACACCATAGTGAATCAGATATGGCTTGGACATCAACAAAATGAAGGACTATATACATATTTTTGTAAATTTGCTTTAAAAAATTTAACAAGCGTCTTGTGTTATTAAAATGGAACATTATAAACAAATTATTAATAATTATATTACAAGGAAATTACATAATAAATTAAGTTTTAATTACAGTGGCAATATACATGTCCATATTTTCAGTCATCGTCACGCTCATATTTACTTTTTACTGTTCAGTTTAATTTTTGCCTCCCTAATCATCAATACGCTCATTACACTTATTATCATTTCATGTACGCATATGCTTTGTAGTGTATCTTTATAACGCTATCTCTAAGATAGCTTGCTAGGAAAAGAACTTTACACAAATCAACTGTGTTGTTAGGATCATACTTGTCTTAATTATTTGTGGTTAGGGCACTCGACTTGCAATCTGAGGGTCACGGGTTCGAATCCCCGTCCCATCAAACATGCTTGCCCTTTCAGCCGTGGGGGCGTTATAATGTGATGGTCAACCCTACTTTTTGTTGGTAAAAGAGTAGCCCAAGAGTTGGCGGTGGGTGATGATGAGTAGCTGCCTTCCCTCTAGTCTTACATTGCTAAATTAGGGATGGCTGGCACAGATAACCCTCGTGTAGTTTTGCGCAAAATTCAAAACAAATAAACATTATTTGTGTATAGTTGATGCAATTCATCATCACTGCTTGAGCACATTATACATGTGCACGAGTTTCTTAGACAATTCTTGGGAACTTTCCACAACAATCAAAGCTTTTACGATGTGTGAATCAAAATTTTTTGCACATAAAAGTTTCTAGCTATGTATGTGTAGTTTTAACAATATAATTTTGATCAAGGAATGTAACTAAACTCCTTTTGCTTTAGTTATCTGTTGACTTGGGCCTTCCCTTTGGTGCTGTGTGAGCTTTTCCATGGAAAAACTGTTGTGTGTGTAGGGTTGAATGCATTGTATTAAAACGATTTTGAATATGCAAATCAGCAAGTCATTTGATAACCAGTGTTGATATAAAGTCATTATGGAACAGATCTATCAGACCTACATTTTGACATTGTTTGGCATTTCATAAGTTGTGTGATGCCACAAAAGTTGATTGCTTTTGGAAATAGTATGTAACAGCCCTTCTGACATAAAATATTCATACACTCAGATCATAAAGATGTGTTCTGATCAGGGATTCAGAATTTCCAAGAAGAGAATATCTCTTGTACTTAATGACATTAGAAGACAAAGGGATATGGATCAGCTTGGGGCACCAGGAGCATCCAAAAGGAGACCAGCAACATGTTGCACACCTGTTGTGGTAAGCAAAGTATGTAAAATATGATAATCCATGAACACACAGATCACTTGCAAAAGGTGTCCATCTACCATAGGTAATAGTACATAATGAAGAAGGATCTTCATCTGGAAACAAGGCCAATAAGGTATGGGTTCACCAAGATAAGTATTTCAACCATACTTTTTGTCAAGTTGATTGATGGAGTGCCCATGAAATTTTACAAGATTAGACTGTTGAAGTGGGCACTGGGAAACCATTAATGTCATAAACTAGATGTATTATAGAAAGAGTATAGGAAGGAACATTGTGCTTTGGACATGATATCTGTCTGATGGAACATTTTGCAATGTAAACTGTACTGCAGGTCAGATAGAGTATGATCAGACATGGCACTGTGGACAATAATGGTGTGGTGATACTCCAGGATCATTTGAATGTAATATATTCATTCCTCTTTAGTAGAAAACACTGCTTAAAGGTAGATAATGATATTTTCCTTTGATAGTTCAGATGCTATGCTAATGATATATTTTCCTGTTTTATTTTTGGAATGACCAATAATGATGTGGGTAGTGCATTTGTGTTGAGAGGGATAGCACTAAAAAAAAGTATGCATATAGTGTTGTGCTCCCTTAATGTGTTACAATATTTTAAAGACAAGTAACTTTCTGAAATAGTAGTTTTCCAGAACTCAGTGAAGCACTGTCTCATATTTAAGTGCATTCATTCACTTTGATTATCTTTATGGATAAAGATTACTTTTCCCTCTGTTCATGCTGCCTTGTAGTCTCTTTCTTGCTTCTCAAAAGTAATTAATTTTAACTCTGTGATGGTTCTCTAGCTATTGTGGTTACTACAGTGCACTTGAAAACACTACAGAGTAAGTTTATAATAAGAACTTTTGGGTGCTCACATTTTTGTAGAGTTTTCTGTTTCCCCATGAAGTACATTTTACCATTTTAATTCTTGTGCATTTTAAGTTTTAAAATCTTCGCATGAGAGAAAATGGCATTTTCTACAAGTCTAAGGACTTACAATCATGAGGATGACTTCATCAATGAGTGTAGATGGGTGTTTGAGAGAATGGTAGGGCTTCTGAATAGCTCTCTTATAGATGTCAGATATCTCTAATGTTGTGAAGGTCTTCAACCATTATCTCATTCCAGTTGCAGAATCAGGGAGGGGATTGGCATCCTGGGACTTCTCAAGCTGTTTATTTAGATCAATACTTGAGAATTGATCTTGGTGAATAGGAAGCATGATTGACTGAGGGTTGACCTGAAGAGTTGCATGACCTGGTTAGTCTGAACGTAAATGGAGCAGTCTGTATTGAAGTCCCAGACATTAGCCAACCAAGTAGGTCAACTCCAACTCTGCAATACCAGCTGACAGAGACTGGAGGTGCTGCTGAGGGATAATTTCTTCCAGCTAGAGCTATTTTGTCACCTACCTAGGTACGGAAGTAAGCACTGATTGGTGAAGATGGTGACCCATAGGGTTTTTGAGATCTTTTCTATGTATGAGGCCTGCCAGTGTGACTAGTATAGGTCATGGACAAATATTGGGTTGTGCAGAGCCTATGGATGAGCTGCTTTCCATAACTTGCCATTCTTTCAATTAGGAGAGGGATCTAATGTTTGTCAAAACACAGAGGTTCCTGAGCACAACAACTACTACTCCACCCCTTCATGACATTTAGTCTAGGATGTTTCAGACAGGTTTGTGTTTAGACTCCATGGTATATAGGATGTGTAAATGTACAGGCAAGAAAAGCCCAGACTGCTTTCTTAAATATGTCAAGCAGATCACTGCTTGGAATAGCTGGATTCAGATGCTGAGTCTGCACAGCCCAGTGTTTGACTAAATCAATCACTCAAATGAGGAAGAAGAAGCTGGAATTACTTGTCTTGCTGTCTGAGAGCAGTTAAAAAAGGAAATGCCAGTGCAGGAGCAGTATTACAGCTCTGATGGTTGGCTAAAATACTAACTTTGACCTCCTGATCTTGGCTGATCTCAGCAGTTAGGATAGCCATTTGATTGGAAGGTCACTGAGTGAAAGGAAGTGGTGTTATGTACTTTCTGAACTATCAAGTGGTATTTCACAGTAAAATGTATGCACTACTTATTTTATGAAACTGAGGGAGTGAGGTGAGTTTTTTGGATCCTAGATAGTAACACATTATGGTACCATGGTTATCAAGACATAACTAACAGAGATAGTCTGTGTTGGCTACCATGGTAATCGTGCATGAGCTACAGGAAGTCTGGCTAACACTAACAGTGTATATGATGATATGGTTTGTTGATTAGTGGGTGGACATTGCATAAAGTTGATTCAATTACAAAAAGAAAAAAATGTCAAGCAATATGTGAATGAAGGATAGTTTCAACTGGATGAAGCTGAAATATTCTTGAGTGAGTGAAATTATTTGTAGAAAGTGGTAGTGGTATGCACAATCATTGGTTATGCCAAAAATTCATAATTTTTTGGCTTCAACCCAGTGGTTGGTTAATATTTTGACTGTAAATTATTAATCAGTTATTACAAACAAATGAAAAAATGTAACATTTATGATTTATTCAATCCATAAATGCTTCTAGCAGCAGAAAAACTACTCACTGGGACTCCCCCTTCCACACACATGGAGACTGGAAACCTCATTCTTATCTGATTTGTATTGATTATGCATGATGTTGTGAGCACTCTTTGCTGCCACATGCTGGAGTTTGTATGACAATGTAGAATATAGATTAGAAGAATTTTGATCATATTATAATATTGGGAAATTCTGGAGCCCATGGTGAAGAAAGCCAAACTAACAAGAATGAATTGGATAAAATATATGACTTTCCTGTATCAAATATTAGGTCTTTGGATTTTACAAAAATCTGAACAGTAAATAAAATCATTAATTATGTAGGACTGTTGAATTAAAAGTTACATTGCTACCAATAAGTTATTCTGAAGATGTTTTTAACAAAAATAGAAATGTAATATTTCTCTTGACATCAAATCTATAAGAAATGAAAAAGGTTAAAACTGCTCTAAGAACAAATAATCAATTTGTTGGCCAAAAATATTGTTAATTTTGTTACATTTTGCCATGTTGTAGCTGCATGTTTTTGTTACTTGTGTTATAAACATTTTTTAATTAATATATCAGTTTTGTATGCTTCAACTTTATATATTTGGATAGGGTGGGTGATGGAAGAGGACAACAGTCAAGATACTTATGTTGCCCAGCTACGAGAGGTATTTGAAAGTTGTGATACCACAGGGACTGGTTATCTTGGCCAAGATGAGATGACATCTCTCTGCCAGAAACTGCAGTTGACTGACCAAGTTAATATCTTTGTTAAACATTTGCTTGGTAGTGACCCCAAAGCAAGAGTAAGTTTCGATCACATTTTGATGCTTTATATTCACTTTAACCTGCCTTAGAGATTAATATACTAGTACCGTCTTATAGAAAAATTGTTGATGAAATTGTGGCAAAGGAAACCCATATTGTATTAATTTGTTTTGGCTTTTCTTACCTTCTTCTGTCTAAAGAAAAACAAAATGTGTATATTCAGAAATACCTAAAAATATCTTGAAGTATGTTCACAGTGTCAAAATAAAGTTACTGTTGTTGTTATTATTTATTAGGAAACCAAAATTAAAATCTATGATTTGAGAAGATTCAAAATTTGGGTTGAAGTTTTGAGTAGATATCTAGTTTTTGTATGGTTGTTGTTCGTTTTCACAAATTACATTGGTTTTTATGAAAAAATATCTTGCATAACATTTTCATACAATCCCATCCAAATTACAATTTTTTGGTGATATCTTAAAACATAATTCAGATATTTTTTTTTCAGATTGCTTTTCATGACTTTAAAGAAGGGTTCATATCACTGTTAACACAATCAGTTGACATCAAAGATGAGGAAGAAGGTTGTGACGGTACTACAGCTTTTCAACTTTCAGGTTTGTGAAGATCCAGGAATTGACATTTTATAATCATTCAGTGACTCCATTTGTGATGCTGTAAAAGTTAGAAAAGACTGGGTTGTTTTTTTATGACACAAAACATATAGTATCAAATAAGATAGAGAACATTTTATTTGTTGGCACTGTTTTGAAAAAGGTTTCACCTGTAGTTCCTTTTTGAGTTCATTCTTACTGAATAATTCAGTTTGACTTACTTAATAGTCACTATAATGCCAGTATAGTAAGCATCAGTTAAAATTTTTAGTTGTTATGAAAAACTGATGTGACCATTGAGAAAAAGCATGATAAGTTATTTCTAATTTTATTGGTGTATACTTCAATTTTTAGTTAAGTTTCTAATCAAAAGTCTGATTTTATTTTTTATTAAGTAGGTTAATTTATTTTGCTCAGTTTTAATATATTTACGTGCTAAAGTTTTACTCTGTAACCTTAAAGGATTGAACAACTTTTATTGTGTTTTCACACATTCTAATTATTTGTTGTTCTTGCTATTGTTAATGCAGGAAACTTCAAGCTGAACTTGAATTACATGACTTTTTTGTAGATCGTGAAGTGTCACCCAAACTGGTGCTCGGAAACAAGAAGTATGGAAGACGTTCTCGGCCAGAATCTTTAGTAGGTGCAGAAAATGAGACACAGACAGATTATTCGGATTCAGCAGTGCTTTATACACCAGATAACACACCAAATATGATGTGGATCTCTTCACCTAAAGTGAACAGCAGTGATTTAAAACATGTAAGTGTGATTATTAAATCTTTTTTGTGGTGAGAACCTATTCTAAAAAAATACCCATTAGCAGAAATAAAGGAGACTCAGGAAACACATTATTCATTTGATTCTATTTTATTTTAATATTGTGGACAAGACCCAAGGTTTCTACAACTGATTGTTATTTTTACATACTGAGTTACCAAACTTCTAGAAGTACGTGTGTCAGCTAAGAAGCTAATCTGTTGATGAACACTAGAAAATGAATGTTTTCCTATTCTAGAGTAGGTTTAACATTTTCTTATGCTAGAGCAGGTTTAATGTTTTCTTATGCTAGAGCAGGTTTAATGTTTTCTTATGCTAGAGCAGGTTTAACATTTTCTTATGCTAGAGCAGGTTTAACATTTTCTTATGCTAGAGCAGGTTTAATGTTTTCTTATGCTAGAGCAGGTTTAATGTTTTCTTATGCTAGAGCAGGTTTAACATTTTCTTATGCTAGAGCAGGTTTAATGTTTTCTTATGCTAGAGCAGGTTTAACATTTTCTTATGCTAGAGCAGGTTTAACATTTTCTTATGCTAGAGCAGGTTTAATGTTTTCTTATGCTAGAGCAGGTTTAACATTTTCTTATGCTAGAGCAGGTTTAACATTTTCTTATGCTAGAGCAGGTTTAACATTTCTTATGCTAGAGCAGGTTTAATGTTTTCTTATGCTAGAGCAGGTTTAACATTTTCTTATGCTAGAGCAGGTTTAACATTTTCTTATGCTAGAGCAGGTTGCTGACTACTGTTATTTCTAGAATGGTTCTCTTAAGGTAAATATCATAGTTTGAAAAGTGCTCAAATACTGAACAGTTTTTATGGGTATCTGATTAAATACACACTTAATAAAACTATATATAAAAATTATTACAGTATTTCCATTTCGAAATGCTGAACTAAATATATTATTCGTTTATACAGAGACTTCATGGAAACTATTAAATATTAAATTTCACTGGAAACACGGTCTTGCAAACCAGAAATTCAGTAATACAAATGAATTTAAACATTTATCATTTTAGACTCCGTTACTCAAACATAGACTTTAAAGAACTGTGTTTGTCAATTTAGCTGAAAAGAGTTTGACTACATTGGAATGTTTTGAATATTTTGAAAACCATCAGATAAAAAAAACTGTAATAACGGATGAGTTTGCAAATTTGAAATGAGATGTGTGCAATGCCAAAAAAATCACTTTACTTGTGTTTCATAGTATTGCTCACATCAAATTAGAAATATCATAGCTGGAACAGTTATTAAATTCACCAGTATATAATATCTTTATTCTGATATATTTGGGTAGATTGTTCTAAATACCATGCATTTTCTGCATGTAGTTACTCATGTCAATGTTAAATAAATGTCTTCAGGCCATAAACATGTGTTAATCCATTTACACCTTTATTTTTAAGTCTCAGGTTAACTTAAACAAGCTTCTGTATGGATTGCTTGGAAGGTAAACTATCCAAACAAGCAATATAGAAACCAGTACAGCTGGCTTGGGATAGCTTAGAATTGAAAATTAACCATTGGTTGAAGTATGTAACCCTTGGACTTGTAAGATACCTTACAAAGGCTTCTGGCTGAATATGAAAGTGGGACATTTACACAGTTCCATCATTTGATTTTCTCTTGATTTTACTCTTTTTTTTCTCTTTTCTTTTTCTTCTTCTAATGGACTCCTCTCTTTTACTCTCAACCCAGCAGCTAGTCACACGGAATTAGGAGCTGGCCAGAAATGTGGTGATATTACAAACATTTTTGGGAATAAAGATTTTGATTGTTCATTGTTGTGCATTTGTTTTCTTTTACTCTCGGTGTTAAATTTATTCTTTGCTTAACAATCCTGAACTTTCATTTTTGGCCCAGCATGGCCG
>NW_013665802.1:732721-757393 GCF_000517525.1 Limulus polyphemus | reverse complement strand
CAAACAAACTTTCATTTTTGTTGGATATAAGTGAACCTGAATACTACAGTAGAAGTCTCACACCTGACTCTTGAATTTTCTTTTATTTACAGTTATTCTTCATTAAAGTATAAACATTTGTTTTTGTCCTCTAAATCAAATACTAAAAATAAACTTCTGGTAATTATGAGTCTTTTTAACTGCTGACTGGCTACCTTGCAACATTTTTTATGACAACACAGATGATTTCTTGAAAATAATACTTGCTTTATATTTCTTCTTGTCTCTGTTTTTTTTTCTGTTCCCATGTGCTATTAATAAATGCATCAGATCTGAATTAAAATTGTACATTGTAAAATCCTTATTAACTTCAATATTTTAAGGCATGGTTATTAATCATTCAGGAGAAGTTATTATAGAAATGAGATTACTTAGAAAGTATACCCATAAAAGTTTTTAAACAATTAATAATTAAATGACTGTTAATTACTCTTTTTCTCAGAAATAATTGTTCCTGTTTTTTTTAGTGGTATAATAATTTGTTACAGTAGGTAACATGTAATATATCTACAATGTTTGTTATCCGTAAAATTAAGCTTTTCTGTAATTCTTTAATCAATAAAGAAATAATATATTATTGTTCAAGGAGGTAATTTAAACAATAACTAATGATTTAGTTTTGTTGAATAAGCAAAAAGTAATATACTTCCATTAAAATAATTCAATGTTAAAATTAGAGCCAGTTTTGATTATTATACATTTCTGTTTTCAGAATAGAGGTCACAACTGTAAAACTGATAATCTTGGAAAGTTACTCACAAAGCTAATATTAATAAGTAACTATTTCCTAAATCACAATTTTCCTGCTGTGTCAGAGAAAAATTAAAAACGCTTCCAAATTAATACAAGTGCATATCTCAAGAAAAGTGATAACGTATTACTATGCTAGTACTACTTTAGTGTATTATTTCATTGGAAAATGAACTAATTTTCAAAAGTCATGTGATTTAAAAAATGCAAAACTGCACAAAAGAAAATTTGATTTTAATGAACAGTATTTAAAATTTTAAGGTCACATTACGTATATTTGTGTAATAACAAAAACTGTTAATCTAATTTATAGATTAGAAACTAAAAGTAATTTAATATTTTGCAATTAATTTGGCTGCTTCTTGTCCAACCTCTAACTCAGCTACAAATCATTCCTAGACAGGAGGGGACTTTTAGGATCATTGAATGTACCTTAATTTGTTAGTGTTTAATAGTATGTAATTTTATTGTGCATTCAAAATAAAGACTGGATCATAGTTTGTTTGTTTTTAGGGTTATATGATTCAATACAATACATTTAAGTGTAAAGGTGTACAAACAAGGATATAAAATACCACTCCTGTATACTAATAATATCAAAAAGATACTATTTAAAGATTTTTATGTGAAACTTTACTCATGGTTATAACAATTTCAGTCTGCTTAAAACTGTGGTATTTTCAGATGCACTGATTTTCATTCATAGTAATCGAATAGATTCTGCAGAATAATGAGAGGTTTAACAGAAAATATTCTGTGGTACTAAATCTGAATTATCTGATTTTGACTGGGTTGTGAAAAGAAAGAGACTGGACATAATTTAATGTGAAAATAATCTTTATTAAAGACATAAGACAAGTTTGTGAGTGTTAAAAAAAGCTGGTACCTTTACTGTAGACTGTGAGCTCTCAGAAGTTAAGTTAAAATGATTTTCAATATGTAAACCAGTAAGTCATGTGACCGCCACAGTCAATATGAAGTCAGATGGAATGGCATATATTAGAACTACATTTTAACATTGGCATTTCACAGGTAGTGATGAGACATGAAGAGATACCGATCAAGTCACCAGACACAGCACCTATGCATTTCTGTGCAATTGGACATGACAGTCTTATGATGAAGACTTTTGCAATGGGAACTACACATTAGGGCTATTATTAAAATGCATGATTATCAGATAGAGCATAGTGTGATGTAGCAATGTGAACTGTAATGACATTGTGAAGTTCCAAAATCATTTTAATATAGTGTATCCAACCCTCTCTAAACATTTAATAAAAATGCTATTCTTCCTAGGGTTTATGCACTGTCAATGGTATGGTTGGTCTTTTCCATAAAATAATAGGAGAGGTAATATCCTCAAGGTATCTACTGACCCTCAAGTGAAATAAATTGCTGTCTTCCATTACACAGAATATTCAACTTTACAGAAATCTTTCTCATGACAAGGTGCATCTAATACTGTAAATTAATGACCCAGAATAATAGGTAACTATGGCAAAAGGAATTTGACTGGCATAAGAAGCATATAATATGCGTATATACTACTGAAACCTCAGTACAGCTTATTCTATAGCTCCTTTTTTAAATAAAGAATAACTTTTTAAATGTTGAATGACAATAAGGTGGTAATTGCAGAATTGACCATTTCTCTGGACACATTCTACTGTACTTAAATTAGAAATTCTATTTGTTTCACCTTTCTTGGTCTCTTTGCTTTCTAAATACATAATAGAATGAAGAGAATATCAGATTGTACTCACAAATGTAACTGATGTGTATTTTCCTACACAATTTGCTGTGAAGCAGTTTTATTTTAAAGATTTCAGCATAGCTTTAGATATATACACATATTAACACTTTTTCTTTTCGAAAGAGAAGTTGAAGCTATTTAGCTTTCCACTTTAATGTAGCACTCAGGTTTTCTTCATATATTAGTGAATAAAATTAGGATATAAAAACGTATAAGCTTACATTTGAGACCAAAACCCTTACCATGATGAGCTGAAACTGCAGTTTCAAGTAGTTTTAATTCTCGTCGACTCAACTATGGCTGTAATAAAGATTGTTGTCCAATGAAGCTTTAATTGCTGTGCTGATCAGAGCTGAAATTGTCTGAAATATTAGTTCTCAGCTGATCATGGTATATTTTTCTTGTCACCTAAAATTAATTGAAGATTTTATTCCAAAACACATTTACCTCCTATCACACTTTAGCTTTTTCCCAGCTAAAGTTTCTCTTTTCTGCCCATCTAAGTATTGATATGAATCTTACCTCGCTTACTCTAGTCTTTATACCCCACTATATTGCCCATAGCATTTTAAATCTTACGATTATCTCCAATTACGTCAACATGGTCCCTATTTCAGATCCATATATAAGCTCCCTATTATTACTTCTTATTCACTTTTCTTAATGGTGGGTTTCTCTTATGTGTTGTATAACTTTAGTTATATCTACGCTATGGACGATTTTTTTATCATTCTGTCTTCTTGGGTTTTGAGTTTATTGTCTGTTTTCTTTAATTTCCAAAAATATAAAACTCTGAGACATCTTTGATACAGAGTCTCCTAGTGCTCCTAATCTGTCGCCTTTAGAGAATTTGGTCTCAATTTTTCTGGCTCCTTCCTTTGTTCATACAGCTAATTACGAGCCTCAGATGGACATCCTGCCTCCTACACCATTTTTGCAACTAGTACATTAAGTTTGTTATATCTTGAGCATTTCTCCTGCAGCTTACGACTTTTCTCATTTGTTATTGGGGGAAAGTCATTTGGATGATTGCCTAATCTTTCCACCTTCACCAGACATTGCTGTGCATGCTCAGGGATTTGCTTATCTATTGAGAGAGGATGCTGTCATGCCTTGCCCTCTCTGTTTATCAGATCAGCGTGCCTCAGCTTCCCATTGCTTGGAGGACCCATATTTAAATTCTCAGAAGTTAGATCTTCTTCTTCCTATTTGGGTTTCTAGGCTTGATGCCACTATTCATCTTAACCTAACTCAATTTTCCCGGAATTGACTGCTCATTACAACAGTTTTGCGTTTCTTTATTTTCTTTCCAACTGTTGTCTGAGGCCTATCACAGGTCTCCTGTTCCACTTTCAGAGGGTCTTATTCATTTATTTACTTCTACTTTGGTAAGGTTATCAGCTTTTGCTCTCTCCTTGGTTTCTTGTTTGATTTGTTGCTGGGATCTTTTGGAGAGAGAGAGGGTGTACAACTTCCTTCTTTGGCCTTTAGAGATCTCAGAGAGGCTCCTTTTCTTGTACATTCGAATTTTGCAAGTATTCTAGATTCCATGGAATCTCGGGTGGATGTGGCCTATCTCCACTCTTCTCTTTCGACATTGGCCTCTCGCCTTTCCCAATCTTCTACTGAATGGTTTACTGCATTTCCAGTTTGACTTTCTAGACCTCTGCTGTCAGTTCTATGTTCTATTGGATCACAAGGGAGATTCTGACCTTATCAGTGAGCATTCTTCACTCATTTGGAGCTCTGATAATGCTACCAGTGACTACCCTATGGGGTCCGGTCCTGTGAGGGCTTGACTCAGATGGTTCGTGTCTGTATGAGAGATCTTCACCAATGATCAGTGGGTCTTTCAAGTTTTTAGTTATTTATTGACTTCTACTTTGGTAAGGTTACCAGCTTCTTCTCTCTCTTTGGTCTCTTGGTTGGTTTGTTGTTGGAATCTTTTGGAGAGAGATGCCTTGCTTGAGGGTGTACAACTTTCTTCTTCGGCCTTTTTCTCAGACATTCGATTTTTGCAAGTATTCTAGATTCCATAGAATCTCGGGTGGATGTGGCAGTGAGGGGGTTGGTCTTTCATTTTACGTCTCCTCCTCTATTATCTACCATACTGATTGCCTTTCTCCAACCCAAAGATTGTCTTACATCCAGTCGTCAGGCACAAGTCATCCAGGATCTTCTGTTCAAAGATGCCATAGAGTGCATTGACTACTCTCTCTCAAGGGTTTTTATTTTCGTTTGTCTGTAGTACCGAAGAAGATGGGCTATTGGTGACCTGTCATCGACCTTTCGTGACTCAATCATTTCCTCCAGCCTCCTTGGTTTACCATGAAGTAATTTCTTTCTCTGTGGTGGCACTTTGCTCCAGGTCTATGGGTGAAAAGTTCGATGTCACTGATACCTACCTTCATATTCCGATTGCAGTCTTCACATCGATATGTCCGTTTTGTGCATGAGAGACAGTTTTTGAATTTTGCACTTTGCCATTGCTTCTTCAATCTTTTCAGGTTATTTGTCCTCAATGTCCTTTCCAGGTTCCTAAATGGGATATCTTGGTGGTTCTCCATGACTTATCTCATCCACCCTTGAACTTTTGGTGTCATGTTCCCTCCGTCACCTTTCAGTTAAGACTTATTTTCTTCTATTATTAGTTAGTGGATGTCGGCATTCGATTGTGTTTGCGATTCACATTCATAGGGCTCATTACCATTCCACTTATGTTCTGTTGTATTCCAATAGGTCTTTTCTTTCCAAAACATCAGTGGCTAGAGAAGAAGATAAGGCTATCTCTCCTGTTCATCTTCCCTCCATTTCCCATTTTTATAAATGCTTGGGCTTGCATCGTATTTTATGCCCGGTATGAGCTCTTGGATGTTATGCTGCATGCACTGAAGGGTTTTAGGGTTCATGTCACCATTGTTTGTCCATTGGGATCCTAAGGTGTCACATGACTTACCCCCTGTCACTTTGACTAGTTGGGTTCATCAATTAGTGCATATTGCTTACTCTTGACTTTCACTGGAAGAACAGACTTTTTTGGATCTCATCTCATGAAGTTCACCATATCTTGATGTCCCTGGCAGCTCAGTTGTGTTGCCCTCAGAAAGAGATTGTATAGGCTGGTATTCCCCCTGTTTCTCCTAGTGGAGCATGGGAGTCTTTACCACTCCTGGTTTCTAATTGCTAGAGCGGTGGACAGTGGTTTATTCCTCCTGAGTGATCCTTGTACTACTCATTATTCCACACAAGGAGAAGAGGGTGAAGCTGGGTGCCCTCCTGCCAATAACCCTGGATTATTATGCCTAATACATTTATATCTCATTATTTACATGATTTGAGGGTTGCCTTTTCAGAAAGAGGGGACTTAATTTCTTTTGTGTTTATATCT
Organism: Limulus polyphemus; assembly: GCF_000517525.1. Lineage (NCBI taxonomy): Eukaryota > Metazoa > Arthropoda > Merostomata > Xiphosura > Limulidae > Limulus > Limulus polyphemus. Next base: position 751,460 of record NW_013665802.1, on the reverse strand, counting down.
ATTCTTTTACAGGGTCCCTCTCATCCTTTTCATTTGGATCCCAATCTGTGATGGGTGTTGCCTGATCAGGTATGCTTATTTCCAAATCTGCTCTAGCTATCAGTCAACCAATCTCAAATATTCCTGGTAGCAATGAGCTCTGTTGAGATGGGGTGTTTCATAAAATCTCCTCGTGTGCTTTCTGGGTGGTACACAGTTATAACACAAAGACAAATACATTACTGGACCACCACTCATGGACTAATATGAATAAAGCTTAAGAGGATTTTGCCCATCCCTGCTCACCCCTAGATTGAATAAAATGGGGTTGGTTTGCTTTTGAAAATATGGAATGTGATTCACCAATTGTATTGTCTCCAGAGCATCATTCCTCGGGACTCCCTAATGTGAGTATACCCCTGTTTCTATTAGTGGAGCATGGGAGTCCTTACCACTCCTGGTTTCCAGTCACTAGAGTGGTGGACAGAGATTTATTCCTCCTGAGTGATACTTCTACTCATTATTCCACAAAAGGAGAAGAGGGTGAAGCTGGGTGCCATCCTACTAATAACCTTGGATGATTATTTCCAGTTGTGTGGAAGCAGAAAGACCAGCCTACCAATGTTCCTTCTTGCAATTCTGGCTCAGAGATGACACTTCACTATCTGGTTAAGTTGTGTGTGTGGCCCTTTTTTTTAGTCATTCTCTTTATTTTGATGATCATGCAAGCGAGTCCTCGACTCATTGTAATTCCACATGTGGTTAGAGAGTTAGGATTTCAGTTCGTAATTGCAGACCAGGTAATCTCTGTTTCTTAATGTTGAGTGAGGCATGACAGGTCACATAATTTCAAGTTTGGTTTGTTATATTTTGTGCTTCTTCAGGTTGAGGAGAGGGTTTGTCCACTTTTGTGTTGCTTGCCTTCTCTGTAATTCTGGTGACAACATTCTGTAGCTTTCAGGTGAGTTCCAATAACATCGTATTACTAAACAAGACCAAATATAAAGTGGTCCTCATACCCTAGCCATTACACCTTAGATCTTGATTTGTCTTCACAGCTGTATAATTCCAATACTGAAACATGGGACCTCATCTGCCTGGTTGGGGCCTGGACGATTTTATGTTCTTCTAAAGATGTTAGGATTTTGCCTCTGGCCGGTTAGCCTTTACTGCCCAGTAATTAGATTTCATGTTGTCCAGGCAAAAAGCATACCTGTTCCAGAAGTAGTGCAGACCCCACTGGTGTGATATTACTATATCTCATTTTCACACCCTTTTTTTTTTTAAAAAAAAAAGCAGATTGCTTTCTGTGTGGATCTTGCCCTCACTGGCCTCTCCACCTTGTTAATGTGGGATTCTAGCTAAATTGTGATAGGAAGCAAGTGTGTTTTGGAGAAAAATCTTCAATTAATTTTAGGTGACAAGAAAAAATATATCATGACCAGCTGAGAACTAATGTTTCAGGCAATGTCAGCTCTCATCAGCCAAGAATGAAAAACAAATGATTCACTGACTGAATCTTTAATGACAGTAATTGTTCTAGGAAGCTGTTTTTAATATCACTTAAAGCTATACTTGTGGAAAATATTTTATGTTTTTAAAGAAGTTTGTTTTACTCTTTAGTTTAAATTTCCATAAAAGTGGACTCTGCAACTTCTCAAGAACTGAGCTCTGTTATTCATTCTGCTAGTTTTACTCTTCCATAAATAGCATAGTGTATATCATTATTTAAGATCATTCAGATAATATTTGTACATTCCTATGCAGGTATTCTGCATATGGTTACAACGTTCTCATAAACTGGCTGTACAATGGTCATAGATATCCTAATCCTGTCACTTAAGTAAAGATTACATGCTATAATGAGTATTCTATAGAGCTTATATCACCTTGACCCCGTGTTTGTTTTTGTCTACTTCTTCGTATGGGGTAAGCCCATATCATAGGGTGATACAGATGCTTGTACAAGGTAGTATGACATAGGTGATCTAAGGATTGCAGGATACCACACTAGGACCCTGGTCTGACTTGAAAGTGTGGTGTTTCATTATTATTTATCCTGCTTTGCCCTGTATGGTTGTTTTTGGAAGCATTATTTTTACTACAGCAGCCAGTTTGAGTTTTAAGGAATGGAGAGTTTGGCCAATAGGTAAAGACACAAAAACAGTTATTGTAAATAAAGATCTGTTTTATTTGATCACTTGCATATTTATACTTCCTTTAGTATCCATTATTGAAATAATACCTTGCATAAAATTTCCAACACCAAATTTTGCAGATACTTGTAACTACGTGATGGATATCTGTGTACCTGAATACCACAGTGGTATATATGTGATCTTTTTTTTATGATAACTTGTTTTTGTAATATTTATTCTTGGCATCATAAGTAGTTGATGTAATTAATGAATTCAAGTTAAATGTTTGAAGAAAAATAACACTGTTTCATCCTATCTTCAGGAGACCTCATGGACTGAAAGGAGAAGCATTTATAGAAGATATAATGATTTAATTCCTAAAACCTCAATATGCTATTCTCCAGTTCAGTCAGTATCCTCTACCCCAGAGCACAGACTTAGGAACACTATAGAGGTAGCATGTACTTCCCAGACAACCAACACTGTGGAAATGGACCCAACATTTAGTTCAAATGAAAAAAGTGCAGAGGAGTTTCTCAAAAGCATCTGGCAAAAAATGGATGTTGGAAGAGATGGGTATCTGAACTTAGAAGAACTGACAAGTGTATGTGAACATATTGGAATGGAAATGTCTGATGATGTAAGCCTTAACATTAAGCTATTTTGTAATATTTTAAGTTAACACTTTTGAACATGTTATTGAGCATATTAACAATATGTAAAAAAGTTCTGACTGTATTTATACTATTTTAGACAGAAAATGAAGCTAAAAAACATGATTGATATCTTTCTACAAAAAAGATTTAATATTTTGTGATTGGTCTAGAAAACAGTGGTATTTCATATTGAATTTTATACAATAGTAGGATATGCTGATGCTTCTTTAAAATATGAGGTAAGACATTGCAGTAAGGGTATGTTTATTTATACCTAGCATCCTTGTTCTATTCATTTATTGTATCACCATCTTGTTACATATTAAACATTCTCTTCAATTAGTCTATTCATTAGAGTTTATTGATCTGTTATAACTAGAATTATATATATCTTAATTAAAACTAATAAAACTCTATTCCAAAACTCATTTTAAAAGTATGAAACCAGGACCATCTACAGGCTAACTTTTCATTTCACATTGGTTTTTTAAAGCTCCATTACTTTAAAGAGGTGTTGGAACCAATTTAGGCTTGATGTTTAAACTTAAAATAATGATGGTTTTTTTATTCTAATGCACACCAAACTATTCACCAATATTTATTTCATATGGAAGGACAATGTAATATGACACAGATACTTACCTAATACACGTGTATGCACGTGTATAATTTCCAACAAATAAACATTTGTTTGGTTATCAAGAACGTTTTTGGGGTGTGTGTGGGTTTTGAATTTATAAAGACATTGGAATCTTACAAAAATCTGTGTTTATTCCTCTGTTGTCACTTGTTTTCTTAGGTTTGATTTAAGAGAGCTTATCAGAGGTGCAAAATTGTCAACTTACAATAAATATGCCAATTGTTAAGAATTAAATACTACCATTTTTATTATTAAAAATGTATATGTGTGTTTATATATATATATATTCTTGTTTTAACATAGAATGAAACACAATAGCTAAGTATACATGTTCAAATTTGAAATGATTTTATCTCTTGCAAGATGACCACTATACATAACTTTTACTATGAAGAATTTCTAATTATTAAGGGAAATTATATTTTGGTTCTACTCTTTTTCAGGTTATACATAATGTGGATCATTTATTTTAGAATTATATAGATAGGCATATTAAATAATAATTGTGTTTTGCATAGGTTGTTACTCAATTGTTTGATAAATTGGATTGTGACCAAGATGGACGGATTAGTTTTGAAGAACTTTTACAAGGACTTTTTCAACATGGAGGACCAAGTGCTACCAATGTATCATCATATTCTTGTGATACTCCTCTTGAGGGAAGTCCTGTTCATAAACCTGAGTTTTTCAAGAGCAATTCTGGGGATGATCGGCAGATGGCGCCAGGGGGGTCTGAATCTGGTGTTTTCTCTTCCATTGATCCTGACAATTCAGGGTAAGTGTTTCAAGAATCATAATTTATTTTGTAAGTTATACACGAGACATAGAACAAATACAAATTATTTATTATAGATAATGTTTGAATTTTGAATACTTGAGTAATCACTTTAAAAACATATCACATTGTGATTTGGAATTTAATGTACACTTAAAATTGTAAAATAGTAATTTTATCACTAAATCTGAAAGAAATTCTTACAAATATTATATATATGTGTGTGTGTGTGTGTGAGATAGCGAGAGAGAGAGAGAAAGTAAATAAACTTAATTTAACTTATTCGATCAGCAAAACAGATGAATGTATTTGCATTGGTACCAGCTTACCTTATGATTTTCGTACTTATTTTGAAAAGCAGGGAAAAGCGAAATTATCGTTTTAGCATTTTTATTTTCATCACATTCAAGATTAAAATGATATTATGACATGTCTATTGTGTATGCTAATGTTTTTTCTTCTTTAGTTCAATACTTTGATTACACTTAGAAATATTATTTATGACAACAGACATATATATTATCAACTGTTTCTTGTATATGTTTCATTTACTCGTGCATCTTAATTGCGTGTAGTGTAAGAAGTAATTTTTTCCAACTTGCGTGTTTGCCTACCAGCTGTATATACGTTATAATAATTTTATTTTTTGACGTTTCCTTTACAACATGAAACATTTTTTTTTTACAATAAAACCACATAAGAAATAGCAAGTCCCTAAAAAGCTGTGTATACGTATTCTCAATAGAAAGGGTTTAAATTATTTTACATTGAGGACTGTAAAAAAAAATGCAGATTGATTGTTTCGTCAGTTCAACACCTCTCTATTGATAACATACTCAAGTCCTCGTTATCTTACATAATTTATCACAGTCTTTCCCCCCCCCCCATAATATGTGAACCATCTTTAATCAATCTTCCCGTGATTCGTTTCAAACATTGATCTTCTCCAGTGCCCGGCTTATGTTAAATTAACAGCAACCTGCTCGACGATTCTTTGCTGGGAGTCTGCCGTTAGGGTGGCAGAAGCGGTAGTACACAATCATGATGCTTACACCAAATAAAGAGCTAGTAAACACACCAACAAAGGCTGGCAGGTGATACCACACGGTTGGCTCCGTCCGCATGTACCACAGTACAGTGAAAGTGACATTCTCGAGAAAAACGATGACGTAATATGCGGTGACTTTGTACCTCGTAGGTTCGTCCTTCACATTGAGAAAACAGATGAGATAAATTGCCCCGATGACCATGTTGAAAAGGTATTCCTCACACTGGCGTTGTTCCCCCGTTTCGCTATCACAGAAATGAGTTTGTTGATGCATGATCCAAACGGTCATGATACCCCAGTGCCCCACACATACTGGCACTAGCCACAACTTGTACTGTGAAGCAAACAGCGCTAGTGCAAACACACGTGCTCCGATGGTACAAAAACGCCATATAAATTGAAGCGCAGTTCCAGTTCGAGTCATGTTCTTCTTGTTTGCAACTGACCGTCGAAGAGCACGTTGATAAAATGCTAAAGTCCAGGAAAGGTCAAATAGTGACGAACTCACAGAAGCCACCTGGAGACAAACTGTAAAACACCGTGATGATAAACATCTGCCCTGTATATACCGCTATTATATTAGATTTATTGAATCTGATCTAAGTAACCTTATATACTGGAATTTCAATATTTCAAATAAAGTGGTAGTTAGATTGCAAAGTATAAATTTACAAAATACCGCTATGCATAATATTATTCTTATTAGATACTGACATATAATTCCAGTGTTAAGAACAGACTTTAAAGCTTATTGAATTATTCTAAGTTTAAATAACAGAAGTATGCATAAGGTAATAAAATACACACTAAGATAAAATAAGTTGAAATACCATTTGAACTATAATAATATTGTAAACATTAGCTTCACTGCGGCGAAATTTGTGACAGATAAATTCAGAAAACTTGCTAGCTGTACCTGTCGTAAGATCAGCAGGCACCTTCTCTCGCTGAGTTAGAATGTAAATCTGTAACACCAGTTGAGGCCCCGATTCCATGAAGCTCTCTAACAGAGCAAGAAGAGCAGCATCTCTGTCTTCCTGAATCATCAGAAGATGGTAGTCGACATCGCTTGGTTGCTCTATTCGCACTGGTGATGGCTGTCGGTAAGTAAGATGCCAGTTTCGTTCTCTGCGCCGTTTTTCTTTGTGGAGCTGTCGACTACGGAATCCATAGATAAGTAAGTCAATATATCTAAAAAAAGAAATGCTCGATTTAACGGGAGTAATCAGACAATACAAAAAAAAAGAGAGAGATAAAATACAAGTAGAATATACAGTTGACTCCCCAGTAACGTCCTGGTTACGTCCTTGAGAATTACGATGTTATTGGAAACGACGTTACTGGGGGGTCCAGTTCCCCATTGGTGTAATGGTATAAGTTGGAGTCGTGTTCCAGCAGCTTAATTGAACGTCCTATATATGACAAAAGGCAACGTATATTACAAAGTATAATACAATAATAATAAAGAATACGTACCATAGTACAATATTGATAAAAAAGTTGAGCTGGCAATGGTTAAGTAAATAAGGCCAGTAAAGCTAACCCACGGAAGGAGTTTACAAAAAAAAATGTTAAGTGTTTTTTTTTTGTAATTTCTACTTTTTTTTCTTTTTAATTTTATCTAATGTTTATTAAATATTTTTTCAACGACGAAATTGGGGACGACGTTAATGGGGGGGGGGGTCGACTGTACTTGTTGAATTATGTAGGAGATCCAAACTTACGAGAAAAACGTATTAAAATAAAGTGAAAACATCTGTAAAACCTCGCACGGTTAAGTCGCCAGTGCACATTGTCCACCTGGCGGTATTATGTTAAATTGCTTCACATATCGCGGATTTTATTCGTATGTGTAATCATCTCGTAATCGTAAAATTACATCATGATTGAAATACATACCGTGTAATTTACTGTAAGTATGATTTACGGAACAAAAGTAAAGATATAAGTATTTTGTGTTTTACTGTAATTTACTGTAAGTATGACTTATGGAACAAAAGTAAAGATATAAGTATTTTGTGTTTTACTGTAATTTACTGTATGATTTACGGAACAAAAGTAAAGATATAAGTATTTTGTGCTTTACTGTAATTTACTGTATGATTTACGGAACAAAACATTGCCAAATTATGTATATAATTGGTTCAAGTAAAATGTATCCTATAAACTTCAAGGCAGTTACGTTCTGTTTATCTTTGGAATGTTGTTTCAAGACCAACGTATTTGAACAGCGATAATAACTTGAAGGAATAGCTTTACTTCAGGAAGGATAAACACTTCTTACTTAATACGAGGGATTGCTTTGAATACATCAGACACTTATAAAGCGTTTAATATTCATCAATTTGAATAACATGAACCGTAGATCTCACACTAATGTGTTTTGAAGAGGTCGGAATTAAAGTTCAAAAGTGTGAGAATTTAATTACCCCGTTTCTTCTCGACGTATATATATAAACTTGAAATCCCGGGAAGATTTATAAACATTGATCTTTTAATGTCAAGTTCATGTTTAAAGGATTGGTCAATATATTAAATACACTTATGATTTACACAAAATTTTACGTGTAACAGATTTGAATAAGTAATATTAACACGATATTAATTATGGACATGGCGTCATGTTCTAACAGTAACTATTATTTTTTCCCCAGACTTCCCTGCATCCTTTTCTAAGTTATAAAGAAACACGTTGCACATTTTAGAAAAGAAGACATTTGATAAATTACCTGCACTAAGATATTTACGTAATGCCACATGTAAAGCTATATTTTCAAAGGATAGATAATTAAAAGCCCTTTTTTTCTATAAATTATGCTTGACACATTTTGATATACGCAATCTTCTAAGAAGTAAATAACATTAACAGTACAATCCTGATATGATTCAAACAGCAATAAATACATTTATAACCTATCAGGTTGGTTTCAGTTTTTTTTTTTTATGTTTCATGACTTCATTAAAAGTTCGTGTTCATTATCGTCCACGGAACGTATTTAATAACGGCTGCGTTAATTCATGTTTCAATAGATTTCGTGTATCGTGCCTGTAATGCATCATGCATAGACTCGCGGAAATTAAATTGCTCGCACTATTTGTCTATATCAAAACTGGGTGCTTCCTGTTAACTCATTACGCCATTCGCTTGTCGTAAAGATAATCGAAAACGTGTAATATTGTGCTCATTTGTCGTAAGGATAGACCAAAACGTGTAATTTTCGTTGTATTTGTTAATAATTTTTCTTGTAAATATTTTTGTTTAAAAACATTACTTTTATTGGGGTTCCAAAACTTCTAAAACAAACTGTACATTTCCCATCTAAATCCATTTTAAACGTGTCTTATGTTACTCAAACCTTTTATAAAACACAATTCTGAGAGTAATGTCATCTGTTTTATGGTATTCGAGATGTGTTATAGAATAGAACTTACTTCACAAAAAATTCTAAAGGCATCTGAATGCAAAATGTAGTATTGAAGTATTGAAACATTTTTCGAGGACTGGATGTCGACATATCTTTTTGATGCCCCCCCCCCCCCGGTTGATAAGCGATATAAATTTACGAACTTACGCCGCTAAAGTTCAGGGTTCGATTCCTCGCGGTAGACAGCGTGCAGATAGCCCATTGTGTAGCTTTGCACTAAAATGCTTTGTTACATTTAGGTATGTAATTAATAGAAAAAAAACGAACAAATATTTAAATTATTCATCTCGCATGTCTGGCTTGAGGACTTTGGTTATGTATTTGATATACTGATTAGGTAGTTCAAAGTTAATATCTAAACATTTGTTAAGCGTTTAAAAAACATTAAAGCAGGCTTATAAAAAAAATTGTCTCCTTTTCCTCCTCACTTTCGAAACTAAATGTGGAAGGGATGTTTTTAGTCGGTCTCTAATGTGTACCTCAAAAACTATCCAGACAGCAGGATAGGTAAGGTAAGTTATGATAGTCTCCCATAACTATCTTGAAGGAAGGAAGGGCACTCGTATTTATTTATTTAAATTTATAGTGTACCAAACGTTTTAAGACCAAAGTTAATCATGTACTTTCTTATTCGTGCTAAGCCTGATATTCTAAGTTAAAGCTGAATCACTTCAGGTCTTGTGCATTACCTGTTTTGGTTATAGCAGGAAATATGAGGAAGACTAGGCAAATATATTCTCTTTTTAGACTAAGTTCATGCTAAAGAAAGTATGTACGCATTAGTTTTAGGTTTGTTTCAGGAACCGCGAAGTACAAAAATGGTGTTACCTGTACGCTCTTGCGAATTGTACGGAAGATTGTGTAGCATCACATTTTTACTAACTGTTACTTGTATTACTATTATAATGCTTGACACTCAAAAAGCCACAGGATTATAACATCTTTATATTTAGCTACATGTGTAGCTTTGAATAACACAAGAAATCTAAACTTTTTTTTGTGAATTATAATAAAATCAGATATTATTCGAACACAATTATTTCTAAGGATTTTTCAACTGCACAATTACATTTTAACTCCACCATTTTGTTAATACATGACGCTTTATTGCACCTCATATATACAGGCCTAGTAACAAATGATCCAAAAAATGGAGAATATTCTAGTAAATACATGCATTTATCAACTCTGGAATGGAATTTTATAACCTTAAATATGCTTTTTTTATATAATTATCCAATTGAACTTACTTATGTAGGCGAATTTTCAAGTGCACAAATAGGTGCACAACTTGTGATCACCTGCACACTAGGAAAAACCCCGAATTCGAAATGCCTGACGTACAGCAAAGAATATTATTTTGTAATCTGCCTCTAGATTAATGAACACTGTTAAATTACAAATTAACTGCAGTAGTTCGTTTGTTTTTAAGCCCAAAGCTGCACAATAGTTTCTTTATGTTGTTCCTACTGCAGGGATCGAACCTTGTCATCGATCGTATAAGCCCTCAAGTTTACCACTGAGACACAGGAGCGCAACTCCAGTCGTATTTTAAGTTCTTGCTATGAAATGTAATCGCTTGTTTACTTTCGTATTTATCATACTATGTATTCCACTTGCCCCCAGTAAAATAAAAATCACCTTTTTGTCAAATGATGGGGGTTTGTACTTTTAGAACTTGAATATGTGAATGGATTTGGTACATTTAAAATTATACTTTAAGACCAATCGTTTCTACAATATGCACTACTCGAGACTTTTCTGTTGTCCTTGACAAAATAATTTAAATTCAAACTTAGGAAAGGTTTGAACTTGATTTTGTCTAGTTCAGATCATTTGTAATCAGCTATAAAGAGTTACCTGATTACTGGTCCGAGGAGAAGAAGGTGGAAGAAAATACGAACCACCCAGTTTAGTTTCGTCATATGAGGTCGAGGGTGTGTGTGGACCTTCCTCTCCTTGATGTACCAGCGGATGCTTAAGATGTTAACTGTTAATGCTGGAACCGCCGTGGCTGCTACCGTGAAACCGAACCACCACAGGTTGTCTTCCACATAGAGAAAGTAGCTCACTGCCACATCTGTACCAACGTTAATTATGTATAAAACGATACAAACAAAGGTAGCTAAAGCATTGAGCATGGTGAACTGGTCCTGTTCTTCCCATGTTTTAGCGAGTACCAATTCATTATGGTGAAGAGGATAGGTTTGGTCAGGCAACTGATGTTCCAACGTGATAGTCTCAATCTGGCAACTTTCGTGATCGTTGGTCGTCTTCGGGTTTCTCTTTTCATTCTTGTTCATATGCTGGCGGCAAATTTTGATAGCTGGATGATGAATATCAGCGAACTGGTCAGTTTCATTCACGGTGGCCTTTGAACGTCTGTCCACTATATCATAGAGTCACAATTATTGTTTTAAACTAAGAATCATAAAAGATGAATAATGACATACACTATGAAAATGAAATTAAAAAATAATATTAGCATTGCCATTATCTGTATCTGTTTCTTTATGCCTACTTTAATAATAACTATTGCTTCTCGATGTTTTGATTTTATATGTTTCGTTTTTATTTTCACACATATGGTTGGTGTTGTTTTAGCTTGTGCGCTTGCATATACCGCCTCGAGGCATTTCGGTTTTTATATTTACGTATTGTTGTAACAATTTCTTTTTGATTATTTGGTAAAGTAATGCAAAGTCCATACCACTAATGAAAAATAAAACGTTTTACTTCTTCATCACAACTTCTAGAATCTCACCCAGCTATAGGCCTAACTCACAAGTAAGACTAAACAGTCACTTGTTAAGTTTCCTTTTGTATCTATGGCATTAACTCATAAATTTACAGCATTGAACTGACTTACTAACTAACTAACTAATTCACTGATTAACTCATCAAAAACAATTCTCTGATGTTTTACTCAAGTTTCTAGAAAATTCGAGATGTTATTTCAAATTGACATACTAAGGAAATTTCTAGGTGTCACACATCATCATTACGTCATACCAATACTCGATCTAAACAATACCAAATTAAAATATGGAAACGAACCCTACAACACGCCCTCTTCCATGGATTGTGAAGCCCCCTGAAAATTCCTAATACACATATAAAACAATAATATGTTAATCTTGCATAACTAGTAATAAAGTCACTATTTACAATTAATAATCATAGGTAGACATTAAAGCACTAAATTAGTAATGGAATATGTCTGACCGTTGGGCAAGATTCTCTTAAATACGCTACTGGATTAAAACAAGTGTCCAGTTGCACAAGTAGTGATATATAGATATACTCAGGATGTGCTATTGTTCTGTGGATATCCAGCTGTAACGTGACAATCTTTTTCTTTTTTCTTTACATATGAGATAAGCAAAAACCATTTTTAACTAAAAGGTATATCAATTATGCCACTTTTGTACAACCTTCAATAAGGATATTATGAAAAATAATTTTACAAATTCACATAATAGCTACGGATTATGCATAACCTTCTTTTTTATAGCTTTTTAACTTTCAAAGCTATAATTTTATTCAACACTAAAGTAAATTCTGCTGAATCATTTGTTTTCGATGGCATGATGGTTTACTCAGTGTAAATAAAGTAATCAACATAGTCAATACAGAACATAAACTCTAGGGACACTCAAGTAGAGAGCATACCTCCGCCACCCAGCGTTGATCATATTCGACTCTCCGTAGTTATCAAAGGGCATGGACCACTTTTTCAGAACAATGAGGAATAATATTCTACATACCAAGTTTTATCAAAATCCGATCACATTTGACTGAGTAAAAATGAGTGAAAAATCGGTCCCCGTGTTAACAGATAGGGATTTTTTAATTTATTATCATGACCTTGCTGTGACCTTGACCCTCCAAAAACTATTCACTTCTAAGTTGTGCCATAGTCCAAACGTATACCAACATTCGTCAAAATCCATTCGGCCGTTATCGAGAAATTTTGCTGACAAACACACACACACAGAGGGGTGAAAACATAACCTCCACCCAGTTTCGGTGGCGGAGGTAATAACTATTTTCACCATAAACCTTTACATTCCAACACAATCCTAAGCATTTAATTTTATTCAACTCCACCAAAAGTTGTGCGAGATCCATCTTTTACCACTGTGTGGTCGTTGATTTTGTATAGATTACATAGTCCCCAGTGAGTTTATGGACTTACAACACTAAAATCCTGGATTCGATTCCCCGTTATGAACAGAGCGCAGATAGCCTATTGTGTAGCTTTAAAGTAAACAAAAATAAACATAGATCACAAGTATAGTTGCTATAGGATGTAAATAACTTTTCTTTTTATTCCAACCTTACATACTCCAACACCATAGAGATTTAAAACTATGTTTGTTATCTCTAACTTTCCACAAGTTATATTCTAAGTTCTCTTGAAATACATTTCTGATTTTAAGAAATAATCACTTTTGGCTTGTTCTCTTCATAACTTCATAAGGTCCCCCCCCCCCTTCAAGTCTGGCTATTGGTGAATTAAAATATTTAGAATTTGTCCAGTAGCATGAGATATCAAATAAACTTAGGCTATATTAATATTCTGTGGACAACTGGCTCAAACTTACCACATATTAACTAAGTTGCCCCCAGTGGCACAGCGGTATGTCTGCGGACTTACAACGCTAGAAACCGGGTTTCGATACCCGTGGTGGGCAGAGCACAGATAGCCCTTGTGTAGCTTTGTGCATAATTAAACAAACAAACAAACAAACAAACAAACAATTAACTAAGTTTATACGTGTTTCTCTACTTTGTAGTAAAAATCTTAGTTAATTCAATATATTTTTTAGTTAGTTTCTTTCTTATGTAGTACTAACTACAATGGAAAAATGTTGGCAGACAAGGTACGTGAAGCTTTACATGTGTTAATTTTACTTTGATGCTTATTAATTCACTAAGCAGCCCCAGTCCTGTCTTGTGTTCTTTTGATAAGAGCCAAAAACATTGCTAACAACGAGGATACCTAACTGATGACCTTTAAAGGCGTTTTAGTTTTCCTGTCACTCATAATTAAGATTAATTATTAGTAAAGTTTATGCAATAGATACAAGAGGGAATTTAACAACTGGCTGTTTAATTTTATTTGTGAGTTAGACCTATCGTTCGATAAACGTGTGTTAGAAGGAATGAAACGCTTTACTTTTCTTTAAGTGGACTGGACTTTGCATTATTTTTACAGAATAATCAAAAAGAGCCCGTCAGTGGCAAGTTAACCTGCTGAAGGATTTTGTCAGGACAATTTTCAGTGTCACCAAGGAATATCTAATTGGAGAGAACTCCCACAGTGACAAAACAACAAGTGACGATAAACAAGATGAGGTCAACTCATCTTCGTACCACAAGCCACAGAAAAAAAAAGAACACAGATTGGAGAGAATTAACAGTTTAGATACAGTAAATAACAAAGATTTGGTTGATTGTACTTCAATTACGCAATAACTTTTACCAAAAATTTGCTAAACATCTTCAATAAAAATTACAATCGTTTAGGGGGAGTTCTGGCATAACATAGTGGTGATGTGTCACACCTAGAAATTTCCTGGGTGGCTAGATTTGAAGTAACGTCTCACATTTTCTAGAGACTTGAGGCGGAGGGGGGATATTTCTTAAAAACATCAGAAAGTTGTTGTTGATGAGTAATCAGTTAGTTAGTGAGTCAGTTCAGTGCTGTACATTTTTGTATAAAATGTCTAAGTTAAAATATTAAACACATAGCCTAAAACAATATATGGAATCGTGTTTTGACTATGTTTTTACATATGATGTCTTACAGTTTTCTTTTTTTGTTTACATGTATAGACGAGTGGTGTTTCGTTTTGTGACTTTACGTATATGGACCTATAGTGTTTCGGTTTTGTGGTTACACACACACACACACACACACACACATATATATGTGTGTGTGTGGATCTGTGATGGTGCCGAGAATAAACACATAATTTTGATATGATCAAGAACATATTGACGTTTTGTACTTTCGTACTGACAATTTATTTTTGTATGTACAACAAATTACCCCGAATTGGGAGAACAGTTTTGTAGATTTCTACAGTCAAAATTGTACTGGCAATCTGTTTATATATATATGTATATATCAAATTTACACGGGTAGTTATGAGTAAAACATGTATTTATTTCAAGAAAGTATTAGCGTGTTGGCCCGCCTCTGGCTTTAATAATGCGTCATGGAAAACTATATTAATGTCTGGTAGAAAACTGGTGGTATTGTGCTCCACTCCTCCTTTAGCATTAGTAAGTTCCACTACTGAAGAGAGCTGTCTTAGCCTTGCCCTGATTCTGAGTTCCAGTTCATCCCAAAAATGTTCTATCGGGTTGAAGTCGGGGCTCTGTGCTGACCACTGAGATGTTCCGATGTTATTCACTTCAAACCACGCGTTTACAATCCTTCCTTTGTGACATGGAGCGTTATCATGTTGGAAGGTGTAAGGGCCGGTACCAATGTAGGACACACAGAATTATTCAGAACACCAATGTAAGACGTTCATGGATCCATGCACTGCGACCAGTGGACCTAGTCCATAAACGAGAAGCATCCCAGCTCATGATAGCACCACCTCCAACTTCACTGTTGGGACAACACACTCAGGTAATAAAAGTTCTCCAGGCATCCTCCATACCCAAACACGTCCATCAGACTGGAATAGCGTGTAGCGTGACTCGTCACTCTACAGGACCGATTTCTATTGATCCACAGTCCAGGTTCGGTGTGTCTTGTCCCATGCCAATCGACTGTGTGCATTTGTTTTTGTTATCAACGGCTTGTGGGCTGCAGCTCTTCCGTGAAAATTCATGGCATGCAGCTCTCGACGTGTCATGGAAACAGTTATGGGATTGCCCGTGGCTGCTCGCGTCTCCAAACATCTAGAGTGTGATGGCGAGATGAGGTGACCAGCCTTCTCAAGGTGCGTCGACTCCTGTCAGTCAGTATTTTACGCATATTTGGTCGTTTCTTGAGCTCATTGTCATCTGTGGACTTCCATTTTTTCAGCACTTTGCCAACTGTCGAACTGGGAATGTTTAATTGTTGCGAAATAGCACACATTTTCCCCAAATAACATTCAACTATCCTTTGAAACTCTGTTACTTCTTTCCGAGTACTTATCGTTCAGCTTAAAAGTTCGAAATGAGGTCCGAGCGAACCGCTGATCACCCTTATAGGCCAAACTATCTGCATATTTCGTCATAACATCCATTTTTCCTGCAATCAGAGGTGTGTCTCATGGATTTTGGTAGGAGAGTGTAACTAATCTAACATGGAGTTCGCCAGGGTTCATTTCTGAAATCAGTAACTCAGGTAGGCCTAAGAAAGCCGTGAGTCAGTAGCATTTCAGTTCATTAGCAAATTAAAGAGGTTATGAATATAAAGCTATAAAGCTGCATATTTCGTCATCACATCCATTTTCCTGCAATCAGAGGTGTGTCTCATGGATTTTGGTAGGATAGTGTATATAACAAATTGCTCTGAATTGTAAGGACAGCTTTTGCACATTTATGCAGCCAAGATCTTATTGGCGGTTATTATATATAGCATAACGTATTACAGTTTAGATTTTTCTGAATCTAAATGTTGTAAGATTGTAAAAAAATAGAAGTATTCTTCATTAAGAAGTAGGTTACGGAGCTATAAATAAAATAACTAATATTGTGCCAATTCGCGTAATCTGCCTTTTTATTATTACAAATACAATTATTTACGTTTATTTTATTTCCTATCCAGCTGTGCACTAGTATCAATGGAGTGTGAAAATGGCCGATATTTAAGAAATTCGACAGGTTAACGTCCACGTATTTTTTTAAACCTGCCGCGATTACAAAAAGAAAACACCATATATGTACAGGTTACCGTACATCCATTGGTGTCGGCAGCGGTTGTGTGATATCTTGTTCGACTTCTATGCATTTGTCAACTTTTATGCTGAAACTTGCGCTTGTGTAGTTTTCACATCATTAGTTAGCACCATTACAGAAGTGCAAATTCCGCATTCTAAGTGCATGTGCCATGACTCAGTGATTCTTCGGTGACGAGCTCCTGTGTAAATATCCGATGATCCAAAAACTCCAGTACTTCTAGATTTTTGTGACATACCAAATGGGTTTCTATTCGATTTCCCTCCATCGTTGAGTTTGGAGATATTGTACTTTGTTCTGAGTACGCCATGAAAAATGATAAATAGCTGAACAAAGCAGGTGCCATGTATATATATAACACCGTAATCGCTCGCCCTTTGTTTACTTCACAGTTCTTCTCCTATTTTTTTCTTTTTTCTTCAACCATTTGGTAGAGTTGTCCTGCTTCTCTGATGATGACAAATTACCAGCAGTGTACGTTACAAGTTTTAATTTTTTTATTTGCCAGCTTTAGCTTTACAGTAAAGCCATCCACATACACTATGATATAAAAAATAATGAATTCGGTATCACGTTTCTAGTAAAAGATTGTTTGCTTTTTATGAGTTCTTAACACCAGTATCTTGTTTTAATTATGGTTTCCTAATGTGGTATTTGCTAGGAGTCGTCTATCAATCCCCAGCTTTAAGGATGATAGATGACGGCTTATCTAGTCGTGTGCATATTTTTTCTTAACAATATAAGGCTGATGTCGCCGAAAAGGATTTTCCAGCACGCTTTTTTCATTGTTAATTGTAGCTTAACGTGGTTTAGAAGCAAAATTGCTGCGTTTCATAAATTTGTGTTTTTAAAGATTTTTAGAGAATAACAACAACTAAAAAAAACACAATTTTAAAGAAAAGTATAAATAGTATAGAATACAAAGTCCAATTTGTATACTTAAGAAGAAATACAAAATAAGATAGGGAACAGGCTCAAATTTTGTGCATCTAAGAAAAAATTAAAAGTAAGTTAGACAAGAGACTCACTTTTGTATACTTGAGAAAAAATAAAAACTGGGTTAGAAAACGGTATGAACCGTTTGCACCAATAGAAAAAAGGAAATAGGGTAGAAAATAGTTGCATTTGTTTATGTAAAAATAAGCTAGTAAACAGTAATTTTTGTACACCTATGAAAAATTAGGGAAAAAAAACTAAAGAACAGTCAAATTTGCCTATCTTAAAAATTATAGAAATACGCTAGAAAACAGTAAGTAAAATACGAAATAGGCTAGAAGAGAATAAAATTTATCTGACTTAGAAAGATAGGAAATAGACCAAAAAACACAGTCAAAGGGAGGGTGTCTGTAAAGTTTGAATTTGACCCCGTCTTTGATTTCAGTGAAACTGTCTGGATATTAGTTTGCCATTATGTGCTACTCAGTTGCAGTATGTATTTTAAGGTCACCCTTTAGAGTCTAGACACCTGAAAAACTTTAGGCCAAATAGTGAACGGTATTGGACTGACATTATGACATCAAAGGAAGAATTATTACAAAAAGAAAAACTGCTAGAAACCGGGTTTCGATACACGTGGTGGGCAGAGCACAGATAGCCTATTGTATAGCTTTGTGCTTAACTACAAACAAACAAAATACAAACGTGTATATATACATATATATATATATACACACAAACAAACAAACTTTAAAACATGTATACCAAGTTGCAGTAAAATACTTCAGCTGCCGTTTATATCTTAAAGACAAATCCAGTACATTAGTGAAAACGCCCTTGATACACACATGTACTTATATATACATTAGGGTTCACATCAACGCAGAATAATTTAGAATAAAACCTAAAAATATAAAACATTAGAACACTTTATCTTCCTAATCGGTTTCGTATCCATAGATGCTCTCCAGAGTGAAACATGAAGCACAAAAACACAAAGAACACACACACACAAAACGGTATACAAACTAAGCATAATTAATAAAACATTTTCTTTAATAAAGAAACAAACTTTGATGCACTTTTCTTCTTAGCTTTATCTACGTTTTAGGTATTGTTGATTAAGAGGTACATTAAATTGGCTAATAAAACAATTTTTATACCACCTTCTTTCCAATTAATTATAATTATTAAAATAAATCCATAACATGATAATGGTTGGAGACAGCTT
>NW_013665802.1:730071-731721 GCF_000517525.1 Limulus polyphemus | reverse complement strand
ATAGGGGGCAGTCCAGTTTGTGTAGTTTAGGAATGGCATAGAGTTGTGGTGTGCGTGAATCAGTTTTACGTAGATAAAAATAAAGATCGTCAGTAATTAAATTATCTTTTTTCATTTGTAATAAAGTTCTGTTTAATTGTTTTTCGTGTGTGTTTGGGGTGGCTTTGAATTTCTTTTTATCGGAAAGGATGTCGTTCATTTTGTCGATGTATTCTGAATTGTTCATGATGACAGTGGTGTTCGAAAACGATTTTATACTGGATGCACTGGTTTTTGGATGTAATTATAACTTATATAGGTGTGCATCTATATAGTTGATTTGCGGCCTTAACTTGGTGGAAGACTTTGAAAAGAAAAAAGAATTAACTGTATTATTTATTGAGTACAAATCTACCCATTTCTTTCACTGAGTTTAAACACATTATTTTTTGTTAGTATCTGACTGTTTTACTATATTAAAAATATTTATTGATAATTGTAACTGTACGCTATACACACACACACGGAAAACACACTGGTAAACCATGCTCTTAATGGATGGTAAGTAATTCAAAGTACCCCCATCCTCCAAAAACAGCAACTACAACAACAAGGGCCCGGCATGGCCAGGTGGTTAGGGCGCTCGACTCGCCACCTGCGGGTTCGAATCCCTGTCACACCAAACATGCTCACCCTTTCAGCCGTGGGGGCGTTATAATGTGACGGTCAGTCCCACTATTCATTGGTAAAAGAGTAGCCCAAGAGTTGGTGGTTGGTGGTGATGACTAGCTGCCTTCTCTCTAGTCTTACACTGCTAAATTAGGGACGGCTAGCACAGATAGCCCTCGTGTAGCTTTGTGCGAAATTCATAACAATCCAAACCAATACAACAACAAAAAGAAAACCTGGTAAACTATGCTATTAAGGAATGGCAAGTTAATCCTAATTCAGTCAAATATATTGAATCTATAATTTACAATGGTTGTGGAAGCCTACCAAATTCCTGTACGTGACATAAAAAGAAAAGCTAATTCATTAAGTTAGCTGTGAGCTCTCTACCTGATGAAAAATGTGTCATTTTTCTGTAAAATATTCCCACCATTCAAGAAAGATTGAACCGGTGTTGTTGTTGTTTACACCAGAATGGTCTGTTTTATGTGTGTAGGATTTAGAGATTATATCTCGAGACGTCCTTTGGTGGATCAGAGGTGAGTCTATGGATTTACAAGCGGGTATCAAATTCCGATTTTTAGCGTAAAAAGCCTTTAAATTTACCGCTGAGCCGTCAAGAGGCTCTATACTGTTAAAAACTTTTGCTGAGACACAATTTGTTTATTCTTTCGGACAACTGTATCTAAAAATGATTTTATAAGAACATATCGGTTAAAATCTTCTTTCACTACAATGATATTTTTAGCAAAGTTTCGAATAATTATCTTACTTAACGAAATAATTACAAAATATGTAAATGCCACAATAGATGTAAATACTTTCACACATATGTATCTATAGTTTCTTAAGCATACTCCTATAGTTATTAGCAGTTATTTACCGTTGAATTATGCTGATTCAAGTTGCTATTGAAATATTATTGAACATTATCACTTGTCCAGTTTTTGTAACCCATAAATACATGATACCATATATATAGAATATATGGTATACCATATA
>NW_013665802.1:712204-729071 GCF_000517525.1 Limulus polyphemus | reverse complement strand
CATACTCCTATAGTTATTAGCAGTTATTTACCGTTGAATTATGCTGATTCAAGTTGCTATTGAAATATTATTGAACATTATCACTTGTCCAGTTTTTGTAACCCATAAATACATGGTCGCGCCAGCAAAACTATAACATAACAATGTATGTTATACCATATATATAGAAAATATAAATGGTATAATTTTAAAGTGAAAATGCAGCCATAGCACACAAAAGCATGGGGGGATAATCCGTCTGTCAGACATAATCAAAACAATAGATGCAGAATTAGGAAGCAAGCTAGAATTTCAATATGGGGTTAGGAACTGGGTGCTAGAACACACAACGTCCCAAATCTCACTACTGCTCACCGTTTATCGCTGGCTGTGTGTATCATAGTTACCCCTAAAACATCAAAAATATAAAACGAATAAATAACATCACCCTTTATTTCTATCAAAGAATATCACCTAGTCTTCATTCTTGTCTAATTACTATCAGATATTAATATATGATAGTGGATTAGGAACTATATGGTAACCTTACAACTGCCCCCGTAGGAAAATTGCCTCCCGGTCATCTGCTCCCCGCATACATATCTTTTTATATCAATATAACTGACTAAAATAGGAAAAAAACAAAAAACATATTTCTTGTATTTCATAGAAGAATGAATTATCTAAACTGTTTAAGTAAGAGAAAATAACAGTTTCTTGTTAAATTTTGTTTATTGTAATAAAATAAAAATGTTGAACTGTGTAAAGTTATATAACGTAAGTACACTACAACTGTAAGTTATGAGTTATTCCTCTCAAATTGCGGTTTTGAAAATCTTCTATAATGTTTGTTGTCCTGGCAGTTGATTCTTGATACCACTTCCGCTGTGGTGATGCTGGGTCTCCAGCAATCACCTGATTTACTAAAGCCTCGTGACATGCGCAGTAAAGGATAGCTCGGGCGAAAGGGTTAAAATTTTAGATAATTCGTTCTTCTATAAAATACAAGAAATATGTGTTATTTTTCCTATTTTAGTCAGTTATATTAATATAAGAAGATATGGCTGCGGAGGGGGGGGTTGTCCGGAGGGCAATTTTCCTACGGGAGCAGTTGTCCAGGGGGGCAATTGTCTGGGAAGTAGTTGTCCTACAACCGAACTATATAACCCTCCTGTGTAATTCAAATAGTAATATCGATATACCCTTCGTCCTCCCTTAAATTTATTCAAACTGCATGATATATATAATTAACCAACATAGTTTTGAAAATACAATAATATATGATGTTAAACAAGCAGATTCGTTGAGCCCTCCAGTGGCACAGCGGTATGTCTGCGGACTTACAACGCTAGAAACCGGGTTTCGATACCCATGGTGGGCAGAGCACATATAGTCCATTGTGTAGTTTTGTGTTTAATTTCAAACAAACAGATTAGTTGAATATTACAAACCAGTGGTCCGTATTTCTTTCTTGGGGATATATGAATGGAAGTAGCTGTACAATGAAACTAGATGTACGATATCAATATGGAGTTTGTACAGTTGGTTGGTTCACTTAACCGTGATCAACAATCTGTCGTTACTTTGGATTCTTGTTTGTTTCTGGTAAGTACAAGCTACACAATGGACTCTGACAATCGCTGGTGTCGAAACCCGATTTTTAGCATTATAAACCCTCAAGTTTCTCGCTAAGCTACAGGGCAGGGGGGCATTTTGAAGTCTAATCTGTTATTGATGATAACCTGAATTTGGTTTGAGCAGTCAACTGACTTCTTCATTATGTTTGCACTGTTCATTGGAAAACTAATTAGGATACAGTATTTATTTAAATATTCATTAGATCACAGCAATTGAAACATCCAAAGTACTAGTAGGTACGTTTTGTTACAAGACAAAGTGCTCGTGCAACACTGTCATTAGCTTCTCACTTGATACTTTTATTTTTCTGTTCTACAATGACTACGATCATCAATTATATCGTACTGTGCCGTCTACTTGTGAAGGTATATATAAGGTATATCTTTTTGTTTCTCTGTTCATAAGTATTCTAAATGCTTTCTTCGTTCTTTGAATGTCTTGCTGTCTTTGTATCGATGTGCCTATAGATAGCTTTTGTATGTGTGAACATAGGTATTTTAACGGAACTTGATCACATAGACCTCTTCTTCGGATGATTTCACAGTTATTCTTTTAAACTATAATCAGGCAGTGTGTTCAACATGTGAACTGAGTGTACTACGGACTTTTTCTGTTGTTTCTCTTAATTTAGAGACGACGTTTCGGGCTTCGTGCTGAGACCTTCATTAGATGGAGTATGGAACCCAAAACGTCGTTTGAAATCAAGAAAAATGGCAGAAGTCCACATGATTTCACAGTTTGTCTTTCATGCATTTTAAGCATAACATCTGAGCACCGGTCTTTGTCTGTGACTTTTTTTTAAAAACTTAGTTGCCCAAATCATAAATATTACATTAGATCTGTTGCTAAGTTCGGAATATTTTACTGTAGAAATAACCTACAGGTTGTCAAAGATATATTAATGTTTAAAGTTCGTAGAACCTCAAAATATAAATATAAATCACAGAGAATGTGAGACTTCTAATTTAGCGCCATCTGGTGTCAATCATGATAGTTGAAAATTCAATGTTTTTTTTTCTAAACAGAAAACGTATATCTTTATATTTCAAACACATTTTATTTTGTACAACAAACTTATAGTTTCGTTAAAGAATTACAGTGCATGACTTTAACGTGAATCAAGATACAGTTTAACTCTTTCTCTGACCTTTTGAAGTTATATAATAAATATCGGATGAATAAAACAAGAAATGAAAAAAACAAACAAAACACATTGCTGAATGTAATGTAACGAATCATGGCTTCTACACTTTTCGTCGTATGTATCCGTAAGATGTTCAAAATAATTTGTCACGAAATTTAATATATATATACACACAATTATAATACAGTTCTGCGTGGAAGCCCTTAAAGTGTCGCATTCAAAATTTCAAATTGATTCTATTTTTATTTTCTACTTACGTTATTGAACACTATTGTAACATTAATAATAGTAGAGAAGTTAAAGCAGGTGAAGCCTTAAATCGTTATACTAAAATGTTATGAAATAACTTTACTTTTTTATTGTAGTTGATTTTTTGTCAGCCATACAAAGTGCTAGCTTACATTTGTTATTTGAGACATTCAATATATCTTCTGATTTTAACCTTATTTACAAGAATATCAATATGTTTCATACCATTGTGTCCCCAATGGTTCAACGGTAAGTCTGAAGGCTTATAACGCTGAAAATCGGGTTTCGATATCTGTGATGGGCACGTCAACATCACGGATAGCCCATTGTGTAGCTTTATGCTTAACTACAAACAAACTATTAAAAATTTGTTAGATTCTTGCGTATTGTATCAGAAGAACAAAAATACAGAAATAATAAATATACACAAATAAAGAAATACTTTAAAAAACAGGTATCTCGGTCAATGGAAATTTTAACAACTTACATATTCAGCATCCGACCAATCTCCTAGCAGCTGACACATTCACACTTCACGTAATTCCTTGAAAGGTACTCCGTTATTGGTTGAAAATAAAACGAGCAACAAACACGCTAATTGGAATCACCAGTGTTCCTGATTTATCGAACAGATGAAACAGCCAGGTACTTTTAACAGGGTCAATGAATAAAGACGAAAGTTTGATAAGACATCTGCGTACGTCTCATTTCATCAGCGGCTGTGTTATACAAGTTTTTCATGAAAAATTGACAACAGGGTTAACGAAGTGTTTTATGCATGATTCATTATAACTGATTGCTTTTTAGCGAACCTAACACGCCGTGATGTATTACTGAGGAGTTTAATGGTGATGCCTCCAAAATTGGGAAGATTCGGCAGAAATATTTTAATCCTCTGATGCGTAAGTTCACTGCAGTTAATTTACCGAACGCGTTGGAAGTCTGCTGTCTGTGCCAGATAAGTCTCATTAATTAATGGGCTAGGTACTGGACCTGGCAGAATTAATGATATTAATCATCTGAACGACATGAAGGCACATATTTCATTAAAAATTCAATACTAGAAGTTTGATGTGGACATGCATCATCTGTTGTTTCGTATTTTGTATTCATCTATGAACTGAATTTAAATCTGTCCCTTTACGTATTGGCAATTTCTGTTAAGCCGAATGAGTGTGTGGATTGTATTGTGAGTTAGGTTCTGTAAATTTGATTAATCATTTATCTGAGTGTGATTAAATATTTTCTTCTTGGTATATACCTCAACATAATGATCGCAGGTTTAATATCGTGATCAGCTTGACAGTGGAAATGTATTTTTTAAGCAATTAAAACCGAAGATGACCTGCTCCTATTATAGGCTGAAACCTTTTAATTACTGAAATATTTAGCTGTAAAGCTGATCATGATGTTGAATTTAATAATCCAATGGGATCCTCACCTGTTAATAATAATTACAAGTTTCATTTTATTGGATGCGTTTTATAAAGTATCGTGCGTATTTGTTTATTTATACAATACTAGCGGACGTACCTGTTCAACATAGAGTACCCCGGGGGTGACATAGGGGGATCAGGTTTGAATGCTAACCCTCTATGTCACTCGACGGTAGGCCGTAAAGGTACTTACCAGGTTTGGCGGTAAGCGGTCCAGAGGTTCGCAAGTTATTACCGGACAGAATGCGCGGGAAAGACGTGGGGAGGGGCAGATCCGGACGCCGACCCCCTGCGTCACTCCCCTAGGGCCCCCAAGGATACATGCCAGGTTTGATGACAATCGATCTATCGGTTCGCCAGTTATGAGCGTACACACAAACATAGACTTTTGTCAAATAATAGTTTCGACATTCATGTCGGCCTTGAGTTTTATACAGTGAGTAAGCATGATTGAAATCGTCACAAGACGAATGTATGCGTACTCTGAATAACTACGTTCGGCACTGGTGGCTAGAAGAGTTGCGACTGGCTTCTCATTGTAGTTACACACGCAAATATATTAATATACGATCATAATATCTGGAGAAGAACAAACTATTTTGGTCAAATATGTCTCATCGATTTGACAATCGTGTCGGACTAAATGATGTGCTTCTGACAACCAGGCATGTTCCAGACCGTTTTTTGTGATCGCTGTCAAGATATATCCATTTATCTCTTCTAGGCTTTGACAGCTCTTTACGACAAGGTTACGATGATGTACGTCCGTTTCTTTGTATGCGTGGCAACCTATAGCTGTATATCAAACTGAAATATATGAATACTGAATTGTATGTTAAATATATACCATTGGAAGTAGAATCCAACTATGAAATAACCTCGTGTATCTTAAACGTTTCTTCAAAAATTTGCTTATGCTTAGTTTATTTCTCTCGCTATCCTAGAAATAATACATATAATTCTTAATTCTGACCTACAGAATTCCATCAATGTAGGCAATGTAGCATTATCCAAGTAGTTGCAGTACACAAGGCTGACTGTGACAGTTGTTAATTTTCATAAACTTAAGTGGCCCGACATGGTCAGGTGGTTAGGGAGCTCGACTCGCAATCTGCGGGTTCGAATCCCTGTCACACCAAACATGCTCGCCCTTTCAGCCGTGGGGGCGTTATAATGTGACGGTCAATCCCACTATTCGTTAGCAAAAGAGTAGCCCAAGAGTTGGTGGTGATGACTAGTTGCCTTCCCTCTAGTCTTACACTGCAAAACTAGGGACGGCTAGCGCAGATAGCCCTCGTGTAACTTTGCGCGAAATCCATAACAAACAAACAATTTCATAAATGATAATAATATGCACTGAATGTAGTGTGGGCACCTGGACACTCCCACCTAACAGGTGTTTCCCATAAGGTGAATAGCATGTTCCTGTTCAGAACATCTTGTAGCTCTGTTTTATAATTGTTCGTTCCAATATTTCAAAGTTAACCGCATAGTTGCGTACACTATAAGAAAAAACAGCTGGACAATTTACTCAACACATTTCGTTTCATATTATCAATGGTGCAAAGCGTAGTAGCTTAGTGGTTAGAGTGCGAGGGTCCTTGGTTCAATATCTGAACAGTGAGTATTTGATGTTTTTTTGTATTTATTCAGTTAAAAAGTTGAATTTTCAGATATTAGAAACGAGGAGTCAAAAGTAAATTATTTGAATATTTATGAACTCATGGTGAGAATCTATTTTCTAACACCTGGTAATCAACTTATCAGGGAAAAGTATATAAAAGAAGATACTATGAAAGGGAATTTGGTGAAGAGAACAAACAATCGGTGCTGAAAAAATCTAATAATAAACAGAAGTGGGAGGTGCAGAGAAAATAGACAATGGGGAAATAATGATGCGCGAGCAGTAAAGGGAAAAATATGTGATATTATATAGGCACTGAGAAAATAAACAGGTAGTCAGAAAAAAGAAGAGAATACATATAAATATATTAGTAGAACGAAAAGGACAGATAATTACACTAAGATTGGAGAGGAGAAAAAAATGAAACAGGAGAGAGATAAGAAGAGAGAATAACTAGAATGTAGACGAGGAGAGTTAATAAATAGTATGTAGCGACAAGAGTAAATAGGAAAACAGTATTAGAGAAACTCAAAAGGTTAAATAACTAGCATGTGGAGAGAGGAGAGTAATGAATAGCAGCGTGCAGAGAAAAGAGAAGAATGAATAAACAGCATGTGAACAGATAAGAAGAATTAACAACTAGCATGTACAGAGAGACGATAAAAATGACCAACTAGTATGTACAGAAAGACGAGAAGAATGAATGTGGAGCAGCGGAATAATATATGTACATCATCTGGAGAGATGAGAAAAATGAACAACTGACATGTATGAAGAGACGAGAATAGTCAATAAACAGCATGTAGAAAGACGAGAAAGTCAATAAACAGCATGTAGAAAGACGAGAAGTTGATTCACTTTTCTCTTAACTCTATGTGCTGATTATTCATTTTTGTTGTCTCTACGTGCTATTTATTCTCCTCTCTACATGCTCTTTATTAATTCTTCTCGTCTTTCTACGTGCTGTTTATTGACTAAGCATGTAGAGAGGAGAATAAATAGCACGTAGAGACAACAAAAATGAATAATCAGCACATAAAGTTAAGAGAAAAGTGAATCAACAGCATGTAGAGAGGAGAATAAATAGCACGTAGAGACAATAAAAATGAATAATCAGCACATAGAGATAAGAGATGAATGAATAAACAGCATGTAGAAAGACGAGAAGAATGAATAAACTCGGAAGAGAAGTAAATACAAAATTTTAAAGGACTCGCAATAATAACTAAACTTTGAGAACTTGTTTTTTTTGTTACTATGGGTAACTATTAAAATTTACTATTTATTGGAACGATAGACTGTAATCATTGGTTATGCAAACCAGAATTGTTGGATTACTGGGAATTTTTCAAGAATTGTTTTTTTCTTTTACTTTAGTTTGGTCCCAAAAGAACATTACCTTTTATGGTTGTGAATGACAAGTGCTACCTATTGTAGCAATTTTTTTAAGCACCGATATTTTATGTATAGTTTATATAGTTTTCGCTCTGATCTTCAACTACATATATTTCAAAATTGATGTTTATTGAAATAAAACTGATTGGTCCGAAATCCAAGTGTAACTGGTTTGTGAAACTGGGTACATATACGTATTTCATGTTCTATAAGTATTGAGTAAATTGTCCATCATATGTTTTGGTATTTGCAACTTGATCGGCACCTTATGCAACACATGGGTTAAATTTCCAGGTCAAGAGATTCCGAGGATCAAGTATAGTCGTTCTTATTTTATAACTGTTTACCAGAAAGAGGACAACTAATCAGCAGAACCCGACTACTTTTAATCGAATAGCGAGATTGACTGTCAATGTTTTAACGCTCCCACAGCTAAAAGTTCAGAGTACGTTCAGCGGCATTCTGCGACTCGAACCTTGGACTTTCCGATTCACAGCCTGGCGCGCTATCCACTAAAGATCCGACCCTCTTCACAGTAATAGAGTTGAAGTTATGGATATTTAAAATATTAAGGGTTGTTTTTCTTATTTTTTATTACACTGAAAATCAAATAAGCGCAACATGAATAATTGAACCAACTGGGGATTTTAAAGTCCGCTCATTGGAATATTATTCTATTCAAATTCTAAGTTTATTAAAAGAAAAACTGAATTATTCAATAACACATGAACGGGAGTAATATAAGATTTATATATTTTAGTGTGGTCACCTAAAGGAAGTCGTTTTGATAGGTAGTTCAGACACTATACGTACGCCTTTTATTGCTCTCTAAAATTGTCACATTAACTGAACTTCTGTACGAAATGTAGTTGCTGAAGATTGGGATTACTGGTCAGTCGGTGCCTGATAAGGATATCATGATCGCCCAGCTTTCGACGTTACTTAGATTGAAGTTTATTGTGACAGCAGGAACAAATAAGGTTTATGAGGAAGAACGGTATTCGTGTGGTTTACTTTCTTCCAGGAGCTTATCTGTAAAAAGAAGAGAACCGCACGACTCGATAAAGTAGTAAACTAATAATGAGAGCGGCATGCCACATCCAGTATGTACTTCTTTTCATGCGTCTCCCCATTAGATTTCTAAATAAAATGAACATGTTTAATTTATGAGTGCATGGGTTAAGAAAGAAACCTTACAACTTCTCTCGGGAGACATCTGGATGGTGTTCTTTTGTCGGATGCCTGTAGCTGAAGTATGCGACATTTACTCACACGTGGATTTAAAGATGATATTTGATGACTACTGATTTAATGGTATTAGAACTGACGCATGATCTTACTTCTTCGTAAAGTTATATATGAGGATGTATCTGTATCAGATACGTTTCTGACTGAACTACTACTTATAGTACCAAGTGTGAAAGACACACACATATATACATGGTCAGCATGGATACACTTTGTACCCAACTTATATTTTGGGTTATCGACGGAACATCTACAGAAGGTAAAATAGAGAGACAGAGAGAGATTTTGAAACAAATGAAATTGACACTTGTGGCACGAAACAACAGTAAGTATATGTATTCAGATGTTTAAAGAATCAGTTAGTGACACGAATTGACAGTCACATTATAATGGATGAAAGTGCGAGAATGTTCGGTGTCGGGTTTCGACTCCTCAACTCGCAGATTGTGAGTCGAGAACCTGAACCACCAGACCATGCCAGGTCTTGATAATTTGATTTTGTTTGTTTGTTATTAAGCACGAAGCTATAGAATGGGCTATTCTTTCTCTACCCTCCGCGAATATGGAAACCCAATATTTAGCGTTGTAAGCCCTCAGACTTTCCGCTGAGCCTCCAGGTGGCTAGTAATATGAACTTTAATCTCTGATAGACATCGTAAAATTTTCACTTTAATTTTCATATGATGTTTGTACGAGAGCGAGAGATTTTGTTTTCATACCTTATTTTAAATAATTTATTAAAGGTAACAAAAATAAGCTGTAAAATGAAGATGTGCAAAAATGATATAGCTAACACGTTGATTCTTTCAAGATGCGACGATTTTTAACCAGGTAGTAACAGCATTAAATATAAGTATCTTAATGAACTCGGAAAATACAAGTTCTTAGTTTTAATAAGTTTACTAAGCGAGAATCCGATAGTTAATTAAGTTTATCGATCGCATCCATTTTAGGGGTGCCTTCTATTTCCCAAGAACACTGTCGTGTATATGTCGACGTAACCTCTTGAAAATACGTAATCAATGTGCATTCTTACCTTTTTTTTTTTAATTGTCTTGTATGGGTCCAAGATCTCTTAACTTAAATTTTTTTTGTGGTCAGACTTCATGAAAACTTAAGGTCTCAACTATTTTGCAATGTGAATATACGATCAATTATCTGTCCAGGAATATATGTATTCATGGCTTGAATGCTGTCACATTCATATCCATCAATATCCCCCCCTCCCCCAGCCGTAAGCCTCGGGGCTTATGACGCTAAAAACCGGGTTTGTGCTTAATAAATCCATCCATATCCGAAACAAATAATCTCCTGCGGAATTCATCGCTGTACATGAATATTTTTCATTGTTCTTCGTCCTAATTTCGACACTCAAAACATTATAAAAGTCAGTCTTTTTCATTCACGGCTTTAATAATCGGTTTATGGTCTAAAAGCCGTTCGTGAAATTAACATGATGGAGCTCCCCGTGTAGAGTAGATGAGTCCTGAACGTGTCGAGCGCGGTCCTCTGGGTGCTGGACTTGGAAGTTGTGGTTCATGTTCCGTTACTACCACATATAAATAAAGATAAATAAAAAATCGCGCTTAGCACTTTGGGACTGTGAGTGCTTTATAAGAGTCTGGAAAATCTTCTCTCTCTCTCTCTCTCTTATATATATATATAGTCTATCACTTCAAAATTAGGGACAACTAGCGTACATAAGCCTTGTATAGCTTTGCGTGAAATTCAGACAAACATACAGTCCTGAACATTGAAAGTTCTAGATGATGGATTTAATCCCGGATGTCTGGTTTTGCTCCATAGCCAATTTCAAAGACTGTATGGTACAAGGAGTGATTAATTCTGAGTCTACATTAACACATCTGTTGGTCTTCCATTACATCACTCACAGTAGATTTAGGCATTACTGTACCGGCTGAAATTTCTCGAACACTTACACCACCAATGCTGTATTCAATAATAGAATTGTTTCCTCAGTGTATCTTGAACTTAGTTTTCTGTCGCTGCTTATCTTTTTAAACTGTACGCAACAGGGTGTCATGGAATTCACATAAAATTCAGCGAAGAGAGACCCCATGGGGTCTGCCACCTTAATATTTTTTGTAATATGCTGTGAAACCCATGTAACTGGTATGATTAAAATATTGTTATTTAGAAAATATGAATACGTTCTAACCAGTATAGATGTTTCCATAAGCCTGTGGTCCGGCATGGCCAGGTGGATAAGACGCTCGACTCGCAATCTGAGGGTCGCGTGTTCGAATCCCCGTCCCACCAAACATGCTCGCCCTTTCAGCCGTGGGGGTGTTATAATGTGACGGTCAATCCCACTATTCGTTGGTAAAAGAGTAGCCCAAGAGTTGGCGGTGGGTGGTGATGACTAGCTGCCTCCCTCTAGTCTTACACTGCTAAATTAGGGACGGCTAGCGCAGATAGCCCTCGTGTAGCTTTGCGCGAAATGCAAAAACAAACAAACAATCCATAAGCCTGTAACTCGAGCATCATTTGAAAGATGAAACACGTTTTATGCTCTTTGTAAATTATATCTAAAACTAGTTAAATTCTCTAGCAGGATTTAAGCAATGATATATATTTTCTTTTATGATACGTAAACAATTGTGCGTAAATAAAAAGCAATAAAAAGGATTCCTAATTCCATATAACTTCAAATAAGAAAGCTTTATGGTGGGGGTGTGCACGCATATCCTTTACTTATAGTTAAAACAAAAAAAACTTAACCATTTGTATAGATAGTCAGGGTTAAAAATAATAATATTTTAAGTAATTTTAATCAGCGAACTTAGAGGCAGAATAACAGGAAGCAATCCTTGTGCAAAGAAAAGTAAAATTTGGGATGGGGAAGTTTTATATTTTGGCTGGTTGTTAAGAATTTATGTAAATGTGATTCTTTCTATGCAATTGAATTATTTCAAACAAGTAAAAATAAAAGGCCTAAACCTATTAGGCCCTCGTAGCTTATCAGTGAGCTTGGTGGCTTATAACGTCGTTTGATCCCTACGATGGAGACAGCGCATATAGTCCATTGTGAAGCTTTATTTTTAACAACAAAACAAACACATCTGAACTTATTGTTCATATATTTTATAAAGTGAATCCGTTCAAACTGTGTATAATATTTGTATACAGTTTCTGAATAATCTGAGCAGAAATCTGAACGTTTCTAAACTATCGGGTGTGTTTTTTTTCAGTTCTGTTTTTTCTTTTCTTCCGGTATCATTGCGTTTCTGCGCACTTTTGTGGATAAATCTTTTTGTTTAGTTTTCCAGGTCAGAGAATTTAATGAACTTGGTCTATACATCTGCTTCTTTGCAACGAACACGCACATACATTTACACTTAGGAAATAGATGCTGTTGAAATTTAATTAAAGCCAATGAAACTACCACTTTCCAGGCATTGGTACCCGAGGGTATCTGTAGTGAATAACAGACATATTTACTCAGGGATCTGAGGCGTGGAGACACGCTGAAGTGATTGAATTAAAAAGCCTCTGTCATCACGTCTTAGTAAAGAATACAATACTTTGGGATTAAATTAAAAAGTATCACTGGGCTACACATTGAAAAGAATATTATTAACGTATAATTTAAAACTTAGAAGGATAAACTTCTTGTATTGTTTGACTTTTAAATCTACCTATAGGTAAATGTCCTCCGGCCGGTCAGCGGTAAGTTTATGGACTTACAACGTTAAAATTCGGGGTTCGGTTCCCCTTGGTGGACGAAGCGTGGGCTGGCTTTGCGCTGAAACAAACAAACAAACCTAGGTAAATGATGAGTCATCAGACAGTTCTGATTGTACGGTACATTTATATTGGTATGAGATCGGTAAAGTAAAGCCTATGTTTAAGCTATACTCTGTTAGCATGTAATGTGGGGTTTCAAAATGATTTTTATCGTGGATATCTGTACTTAGTAAAAACCGATGTACTTTATACATATACTCACATTAAGTATGTGTGCTGTATCACATTCTTGTAAACTGTATTTATCAATTGTGGACTGGCACTGAACACAAGATAGTGTTTTTTGTTTTCTAACTGTCGTATAACTTTATTGGTGTGACCAAAAACTAAAAACAAAACTAGTAAAACAATCGTTAGATTAGGCAATATCTTAATTTTTTTTTCTTGACTTTATCTTTTAAAAGCGAGCACGTGGTAATTCGAAATCCTCACAACGTACTCCATCAGCTGTACCACATCAAAATTTGAAAGGTACAAACATTGAGTCATCTCTGAAAATTACTCCTGAATGCGATTCCAAAAATCGTTATGTAGTTAGTTATGTGAACACGTTTTACTCGTACTGTTGTGAGAATGCACCACTGTTTCCGTGCAATTTGCTCGTCTTACCATTTAGGGAAACATATACATATTTCGGCTCTGAATTGTGTAATTTGCTGATTTCGTGATTGTTTCAACTTTATTATGGTTCCCGTATAAGTGCGTGCCAGTACTACCTATTACCTGCAGGTGGAGGTTTGTGACGAAAGTGCACACTGCTAGAGATTTTCAACTGTTAAAATCTGAACAAACAGAGAAATAAATGACAATTCGTAGCGGGAACGTTGTGGACAGGCTATCAGACAACTGATCGATAAACTAGTTGGCCTGGGTGTGGCCGAGAAGTTAGCGTGCCGGGCTGTGAGAGGTCAAGACACCATGTAAAATGATCGCTGTCTGCAAACGTGGCTGGTAAAAATTGCCAGTGACCCGATGAACTCAGCACAGAAATTGAGGTGATTATCGTTAACCAAATTGTAAGGAACAAACTTCATGAGGTCAACTCAAGGTCACGAAGACCTGCTTAAGCCCCGCAGTTGAATTTTTGTGGAGATCGCCAGAGCTAGCGGGCGACTATATACTTTTCACGGATAAATTCAGGCATCATATTTTTACCAGTGTAATAGCAGTCGTGTTCCTCAACACTTCTGTTATGATTTACATTTTAAGTATATGGACCCACGGTTCTGTCATTGGAATGTTTTCTTTTTGTTTTGTTTTTTCAGAGGAGACAGTCTAGCAGCAAAGTAATGATGATAGATAGCTATGTTTTTCACGGCAACATCTGTTTAAGCATGATATTTAGTAAGTAGAAAAACACTGAATTTTTTTTAACTTTGCATATGGCAATATAGGGCGCTCAAGAAGTATCGAACACGTATAATTATACCAACTTTTTGTATATTGATTATGAACGACAGGAGAAACATTTGTTTTATGGTAGTTTTAAACAGTTTATTTTATTTTTAATAACTAATAACACAAAGGTTCTAGAACATTTCTGTGCACTTTCGATTGAAATTAATGGAACAATTAATTTGTCAAGTTGATCGAATCTCTCTCTCGTCTCTCTAATCGTTGAGTGTGCAAATCAATACACATTGTAAACAGACGTAGTTTGGGTGAGTGTGTGCGTTTCATCGCATAGGTTAATACAGTAATAAGTGTCATGCAAGGAGCACAAGTCTTCCGAATGCCCATTATTTCAAGTTGTTATTATATATTACTGGTACATAGATGTTTTCTTGTTGTGTGTATGTGTACATTTAGAAAATTGATTTAAATGAGGCTTAGTTGAATAAGTTTATAGTTTTGTAAATGATGAGTGCAACTCTCATTATTATATGTCTTAGAGAAGTTTAAACAGATTAATAGTAATACAAATTAGTTGAACAGGTTTATAGTTTTGCAAATGGTGAGTGCAATTCTCATTATTATATGTCTTAGAGAAGTTTAAACAAATTAATAGTAATACAAATTAGTTGAATAGGTTTATAGTTTTGCAAATGATGAGTGCAACTCTCATTATTATATGTCTAAGAGAAGTTTAAACAAATTAATAGTAATACAAAGGCTATAAATCAAAAATGTTAAGTTGTTTACTTATTTATTTTTATAGTGATTATTCGTATGTTACCAGTTCCTACGAGGTCTTTAAGCTTCCGCACTAACATCGTTTACTTCAACTTTATAGTGTACGTGTGTGTATATAGACATTATATAAGTTAAGGTAGCAGTAAGAGTTTGTACTTTGTTTCGTTTTAAAGCTATACTTTTACACAGCACGTGTAGTGTTATCTGTGGTATTAAATAAAACTTGAAAACTCGCTTAGTTTAATTATTATATCCAGATGACTTGGAACGACACCATTACTTGGAATTTTGTTTCAGAATTTCACATAAAGTTATATATTAGGGCTATCGACTTATTGCCTTCCTAATTTTGAATTGATAGACTATGGAAGGTAGTTAGTTAGCCAACAGCACTACCTCCAACTCTTGGGCCACTCCTGTCCGATGGAACAGTAGGGTTTGACCGTCAATCTACTAGTACCCTCACGACATGAAAAAGTGCGGAGCGCCTCTTTGTGGGTTGCGAGTCACGAACCCTAGGATTCAGAGTTCTTGCATGCTAATCACTCACTAGATCACGCCAGAACATTCTTGGAACCGATAGCGTAAAGTAACTGCTATAGAGCGTACCTTAAGCCTGTTTCAAATACTGATGTGTATATTTTCGGTAAAATGCTTCAATCATTAAACATCTATTCTCGGGGACATGATTGAATACTTTCTTTAGTCACGTCAAAACGATGTCCATCTAAATATGGTAGAGGAAACTCCTTAAGGTGAAAGTATGTACATATGAGTGTGTATACATATATTGAACTATGAGGAAGGTTCTTGGCAGAACCGATCGAACTGAGAACTAGCACACATCCTATAGTTAGAAATAAGTGTTTCATGTAATCACATAAATGTTAGTGTATGTTTAGTTGGTCAGTTTTCCTTTTATCTCAACAACCTTGTGTATTTAAGTCCCGAAAGCTTTGTTGCTGTGTGCACTTATAAAGAGATTCAAGGTACACATCGAATATACATGCATTTTAAACACAGTGTTTCCGCCAAAAATGTATGTGTAAGAATTGAATTTTTCATCACCAAGAAAGCAAATTTGTAAACAATTTTATGTAATTCCAATTTTTAACACCATGTTATTTATAATCATACTGGAACGGGTCATGAAGAGAACAATTAACGGCATGTTATAATCTTGCTGGAACTGATCATGAATACAATACTTAACACCTTGTTATACTCATACTGGAACTGAGCATGAAGATGATACTTAAAACCGTTTTATATTCAAGCTAGAACTGATCAAGAAGAGAACAGTTAACGGCATGTTATAATCTTGCTGGAATGGATCATGAATAGAATACTTAACACCTTGTTATACTCATGCTGGAACTGAGCATGAAGATGATCCTTAAAACCGTTTTATACTCAAGCTAGAACTGATCAAGAAGAGAACAGTTAACGGCAAGTTATAATCTTGCTGGAATTGATCATGAATAGAATACTTAACATCTTGTTATACTCATGCTGGAACTGAGCATGAAGATGATACTTAAAACCGTTTATACTCAAGCTAGAACTGATCAAGAAGAGAACAGTTAACGGCATGTTATAATCTTGCTGGAATTGATCATGAATAGAATACTTAACACCTTGTTATACTCATGCTGGAACTGAGCATGAAGATGATACTTAAAACCGTTTTATATTCAAGCTAGAACTGATCAAGAAGAGAACAGTTAACGGCATGTTATAATCTTGCTGGAACTGATCAAGAATAGAATACTTAACACCTTGTTATACTCATGCTGGAACTGATCAAGAATAGAATACTTAACACCTTGTTATACTCATGCTAGAACAGAGCATGAAGATGATACTTAAAACCGTTTTATACTCAAGCTAGAACTGATCAAGAAGAGATCATCTAACACGTGTTATACTCTTGCTGGAACTGATCAAGAAGAGAACATCTAACACGTATTATATTCTTGCTAGAACTGGTCAAGAAGAGAACATCTAACACGTGTTATACTCTTGCTGGAACTGACCACGAAGAGAACATCTAATACGTGTTATACTCTTGCTGGAACTGATCAAGAAGAGAACATCTAACACGTGTTATACTCTTGCTGGAACTGACCACGAAGAGAACATCTAACACGTGTTATACTCTTGCTGGAACTGATCAAGAAGAGAACATCTAACACATGTTATACTCTTGCTAGAACTGATCAAGAAGAGAACATACTAACACGTAGTTATACT
>NW_013665802.1:704784-711204 GCF_000517525.1 Limulus polyphemus | reverse complement strand
GTTATACTTCTTCTCTCGAACTGAGTCAGAAGAGAAACGATCTAAACCTAATTGTTATTACTACTTGCTAGAACTGATCAAGAAGAGAACATCTAACACGTGTTATACTCTTGCTGGAACTGATCAAGAAGAGAACATCTAACACGTGTTATACTCTTGCTAGAACTGGTCAAGAAGAGAACATCTAACAAGTGTTATACTCTTGCTGGAACTGATCAAGAAGAGAACATCTAACACATGTTATACTCTTGCTAGAACTGATCAAGAAGAGAACATCTAACACATGTTATACTCTTGCTAGAACTGATCAAGAAGAGAACATCTAACACGTGTTATACTCTTGCTGGAACTGATCAAGAAGAGAACATCTAACACATGTTATACTCTTGCTAGAACTGATCAAGAAGAGAACATCTAACACGTGTTATACTCTTGCTGGAACTCATCAGTAGAATGCTTAAGAACATTAATTAATTAAATATAGTAATGATTATACTTGACCTGATCAACTAGAGGGAAGACAGGTAGTCAACAGTACCCACTACTCCTGTTTGATCGAATAGTGGGATTTGAGTCACTGTTACAGAGTATCTGTAGCCTCTAAAGTTTAAACAAATTTATTGTAAGATAAAGATTAAATATCGCAATAATCATTCGGTTATTTATGAGTCGTACTGCTGTTGTCTTTCAGTTGTTAGCGGGTTGTGTTACAGTTTTTTTTCGTTGTTTATGAGTCGTACTGCTGTTGTCTTTCAGTTGTTAGCGGGTTGTGTTACAGTTTTCTTTCTGTTATTTATGAGTTGTGCTCCGGTTATCCTTCAGTTATCAGTGGCTTGGGCTACGGTTTTCTTTCTGTTGTTTATGGATTGTGCTGCTATCGTCATTCAATTGTTAGTGGTTTGTGTTGCTGTTGCCTTTCGGTGGTTTGTATTTGCGCTGCTTTTATCTTTCGATGGTTTGCGGGTTGTGCTGTTATTTTTTGGTTGTATGTGGACTGTTCTGTTGTATTTCGGTTGTTTGTACTGCTGTTGTCTTTAGATTGTTAAAGGGTTGTGCTTCTGTTGTTTTTCCGTTGTTTGAGCTTGTGCTGCTGTTGTGCTTTGGGTAATTAAGGGTTGTCTTTCGGTTTCTGCTGATGTAATCTTTCGGTTGTTTATAGGGTTTGTCGTTGTCTTTAGTTGTGTGGATTTTTGTTACCTATTTTTTCTGGTTGTATGTGTTTTTGTTGCTGTTGTCTTGAGGGTGTTTGTGGATTGCGCTGCCATTGTAGATACCTGAAGAAGACAGACCAATGTTCTGTCGAAATATGTAGTACTACCCCCCCCCCACCCCCCACACACACACACACTCCACCCCATTATGCTTATAAATTGTTGTTTGCCAACTTATTTTTATGGTGGAAATTCTGTGTTAACAACATTCAAGTAAGCTTAAGTCTTGACACCAGACACTTCTTACCAGAACACTGCATGGTGGAAGTTTTGTTTTAACAGCATTCAAGTAAGTTTAAGTCTTGACACCAGAACACTGCATGGTGGAAGTTTTGTTTTAACAGCATTCAAGTAAGCTTAAGTCTTGACACCAGACACTTCTTACCAGAACACTGCATGGTGGAAGTTTTGTTTTAACAGCATTCAAGTAAGCTTAAGTCTTGACACCAGACACTTGTTATCTGTTACCAGAAAACGTTATGATGGAACTGTTTTTTTTAAACAGAATTCAACTAAGCTTAAGTCTCAACACTAGACACTTGTTATTTCTTACCAGAACACTTTCCATAACATTAAATATTTTACACCGATGTGAACTTAATGTATAAAATGTTTAATCACGCAGCTACTTACCTTTATTGTTGTCTACACAGAAGTGCAGATATTTACGCTTAGTGAATTCAATTAGAAGACTGCTTATTGTTATTAGTAACCTAATAAATGTACAAAATACATATATATTTCCTGAATAAATAAGTGTCATAATTCTGTCGTAATAGAGCTTTTATTGTCTTAAAGAATCAAATGCAGTTAATAAAATATATTGATTAGTTTGAATCATTTTGATTTATCTTATGTGGTTGTCTAAGGCGGTAGAAATAAATGGAGATAGTTTATCACATTATATAATCATAAAGGGTGCAACTGTACCGTTATTTAACACTTTTACTTCTAAGTTTAACAACTTTTGACGGAAATGAATTTTATAGCATGTTACAAAATTGTCCCTTTTGTATAAGAGAGATGCAAAATCGTAGAAAGTTTGACTGTTGAAAACTCTTAATCTGCACTATGTCAAATAGGAGTTTTATAGCATGCTACAAAACTGTCCCTTTAATACAGGAGGGCTGCCAAAACCTCAGAAAGTCTGACTGTTGAAAACCCTAAATCCACTCTACGTTAATATACATGTGACACCTATTAAACCAATGCAGTTATAATCTTGCATCAAATAATTTTATGAAAATTATATAAAATTATGGGTATAGGTAATAAAAAATGTGTGAAAATTGTGCATGCCTTTATTTATTTATATTGATTTGGTCACTTTATAGAGTACGTGTTATGTTGATGAAATAAAGTGTTTTACTGTGTTAAAACTACGAACATGCTTTCTTCACGAGATTAAAGTGAATTTTCTAAACTTACTTGTGACAATTTTGTAGGTATGCTGACGCTTCTTCTGTGGTGGAACTGTGGCAGTCGCTCGGCCTGTCGGAAGGCATGCAATTTCTAAAGGTAAGACACTTGTCACATCAAATTTCTTCTGTTGTTGTTTAGAACTCGCATGCTGTTTTTCAACTAGTCAGTGTAAGTTTTATCTTCAAAACTTTTGTATGAGCGCCAAGGAGGACTGGTTTACTGCTTTCAAGTCGTCTAAAAATTTCTTTTCGTTCGTATGCATACACTCTACAAAGCCAGTATTCACTTCGGCACGTTCCAATAGAGCAAGCGAAGTTGTCACAGCTGAATCAGGTGCTCTCGGCCGTCAAGCTGCTACACCTTCACTAAGTTCAAGGCGTTCTCCTCTTGTTCATTGTTGTGTGCGTCAGACGAACGAAATCGACGGCATGCTATTGATTTTTCTTCAATCCATTCACGAAACAGCAGCCGATCTGCATCAAAACGTGTTTCACAGTGCAGTGTTTTTTGTTCTCACAAAATACAGTTTACATACGTCTTTAAAGGTCGAAGCTAACCCTTCAATAATTTAATTAACTACTCTCTAATGAATAGTTGAGAAATAAATTAATATATCCGTAAATATTCCGATTTTTGATATTTTTATGTAGATTTATTGTATAAGAAGAAAGAATTAGATAAAAATTTTAATTTCAAAGTAGGCTATTGCCTTTTTTAAATAACTACGCACGCTGTATCGGCATGACTTACATTTATATGTTTATCAAATTGTTTTAAATATAGTTTAAAATTGACCGATAGTCCTCTAATCTAAGAAGATCATGCGTAATAAAGATAGTTTTTGTTATCTTTCGATTCAGCTTTTTTTTTCTTAATTATAAATTAGAAAAAGACAGACACTTTTGTTCTAATAATTTCGTTAAAACAAGAAGTTTGATCGACTTCCAATTAAATAAAACATTAGATCTGGTTAACCTTTTAATCCTACAAATTTTTAACTAACTATTTCATTTAAATATTCATTTTGGAACAATCGCAGTCGTGATATTCTTGTTTCTGTATTCGTAACTTTTCTTCTTACAAAATATATATATATATATATATCGTAGCAGTAATTGTGATACAGTTAACAGGTTAGTTTCTTAAAGTTTCTCTTTCACAGTTGGTTCGAGCGTAGCCTAGTGGTTAGTGTAGAAATTGGTGATTCCTGGTTTGCGCTCCATTGCCACAAAATCACACTCCGCACTTTGTGGTCGTGGGAGCGGTCAAATCTCATAAGATTTGGCGGTAGATGCTTTTGACTAGCTGCCTTCCCTCTGTCTTGCAGTTCAAAGTTAGGGGTGATTAGCGCGAATATCCGAAACAAAGTTTTTAACAATTACAATGATTACAAGTATAGTATTCAATATTTCATACAACAACAACAAACAAATTTCTATG
Organism: Limulus polyphemus; assembly: GCF_000517525.1. Lineage (NCBI taxonomy): Eukaryota > Metazoa > Arthropoda > Merostomata > Xiphosura > Limulidae > Limulus > Limulus polyphemus. The sequence continues at coordinate 707,131 of NW_013665802.1, read as the reverse complement.
GATACGCCTGTACATAATTAGCTAGAAATGCTGCAATATTATATGTACAGCGTTTTTTGTAAGCTTTGAAACTTAATACATCTAAAGCTATCCTTACTGCTTCCTAATATAGTATAAGGTATAGTTCTTTGTAGTAAAATATCATTGACTTGTGTGCCCTTTTATAGACCAAAACATTGATTTTGTATGAGTAGCTCTTAAAGCATCTATATTCAATTATTACAGCATGATTCCACACCTTTGACATCACTAACACCAAAGAGTTAATAACAACATGAAACTGTATAACAGTTGTCAAATTTAATTTATTGCGATTACGAATTCCAGCACCTGTTGGTTAGAGCGCTGGACTCACTATCTGCAGGTCGAGGGATCGAAACCCGTCCCCGAACGTTCTCACTCTTTCAGCCGTGGGTTGGCGGTGGATTGTGTTGAACGGCTGCCTTCTCTCTAGTCTCTTACTTCAAAATTAGGGACGGCTAGCGCAGATAGCTCTCGGGTAGTTCTGCGCAAAATTCAACAACTAAACAAACGAATTCCCGCCAAAGATCAATCTTGTGACTCAAGTGTGTGCAAACTTACGAATACGTACATATTGCGAAATCAGTTTACAAAATTACTAAGCGGATCAACGATTTGAGCTGTGTGTTATTCCCACGTGTTTGTTTGTGTATTTTAATATAAGTATATATTCACATGTATCATAAATTAACAACATTTTGTGCTCGTATTTTTACTTTGTGCTACTAATCAACAGGGTTAGTCTGTGTTGTTAGTTACTGCTCATTTGTAAAGGTATTGAGAAAAGCTTCTGTGTAGTGCCCAAGACAACCACTAGGTGTAATCTAGGACGCAGGTGTTAGTGGACGTCTCGTAATGTTTACCTTTCGCCACTACAGTACAGTATATCTGTGCTCGCTTGAGCCCAAGAGGTTTATGTATGCAGTTATAGCGTTCCTAATCAGGATAACCTCTATTTACTTTAGTTTGAGGTGTACTCCAGACCATGCATGAATAATCCAGGTCGATGACGGGACAGTGCCAGAATCTTAATGAGCTCATCAATAATAATAGAAAAAAAAATTCTTGTCTATAAAAGAATCGAGATAAAAACGTAGAAAACATTAATTAAATTTGATTCATTTTTGTAGATTTGTTAATAAAACAAGGCACATTTAAATTTTTAGGAAACACCAACAGCATTTAATTCAATAGACATGTCGCAATATAACCATGTTTTTAGTGGACTGACAAAACAAACATTGTGGTCAAAAGACGAGCTATTAAAAAGTTATTACTTTTTTGACGATATTGAAAGAAGGCCTGAATTTAATGAACTGTCAGAAACATTAACTTGTTTAAGTTATTTTCATTAAAAAGATACTGAAGCTCTACTATTATAGCTTTCAAGTATGCACTGTATTTTACTTTCAGTCTGATACTTTAAACTTTACTGTCATCTTGTATATAAGTAGTGTCTCACTAGCTTAGAATTTCCAGTTGTACTTGAGAGTTATGTGTCTAGCAAGTCCTTAGCCTGAACTCGCTGAATTACAGGTTTTATCATTCAGGTTTAATGGTATTAAGACACAAGGACACACTGTTAGTTTAGCGATTTTATACTTTCTGTAGCTCGGACTGTGGTAATCCAAACTATCACATATTTACACTGGATGTGATCTACTGGACCCTTACTGCACAAACCAAATTTCAAAGTAATCCATTCAGAAAAACACGAGATATAAAATCTCCAATTTTGATTGAATCCCCCCCCCCTTTTATTTTGGCACCGAAAGTACGGAAACTTAATTTGATAGAAAAACATAATTAACTTTGATACACTGATATATCTTTACAACCTATAATTAGGTATCAAAAAGGTCACGTGAGCCATCGGTCTGAAATTCTTACTACAGCTTCACCTAAGAGTAAAAGTGGACCATTTTTAGTTTTTTGTCATTCTGATTAAAGACGGTTGATTTAGAACAGAAAAATTTTAGGGTGAAAGGACGTGTAGATACATAAGTATTGGTTAGGCCAAACAAACTAGATTAGCAGTTTCTAGGTTTCAAAAGAATCATTCAGGTGGATGGTTATTATACATACAACTTTTAAGCATAAATTTACTAAATTTAATGAAATTCTCCTAATTAAAGAGCATTTAGCTTCACGTGATATTAGTTTAAACAATTAGCATAAGTAATGATGTTTCAAACGGCTGTACCGAGTGCATTAGGGGAGATGACATGAAACTGTTAATCTAGTTTTCATGACATCCCTATAAAGGAAGTTATTAACACTATCTTATAGAGGAAAACTACCACCATTTATTTTCAAGAATCTGGTT
>NW_013665802.1:696247-703784 GCF_000517525.1 Limulus polyphemus | reverse complement strand
GATGACATGAAACTGTTAATCTAGTTTTCATGACATCCCTATAAAGGAAGTTATTAACACTATCTTATAGAGGAAAACTACCACCATTTATTTTCAAGAATCTGGTTGGTTATATAAAGTATAGGTCTGTTCCGAATAATAGGGTTGCGATACTACAGCTAATGTTGGTTACTATCGAGCGTCACTTTCTTACTTGCTGTGGTTTGTTGGTGTGTATTGACAAAATTTCATGATATCTAATCGAAAACACCTTAGGTGTGAAAAAAGGTGTTGTCAAAAAAGGGTCATGCCTCAAGTTGGAAAAAAGAAAAAAGGGGCTTGGCTAACTAATGAATGAATATTTGATGTAAAATTATTATCGATGCTATAAGTGTAGCTACTAGTTTAGCCACCAATTCTGATTTCAGTCCTTTTAGTCGCACGCTCAATCCTTTTTTGGCCACAACTTTTTTTTTTTTCACACCTAAGGTGTTTTTGAGTAGATTACTATATCCAGATATATGTTATGGCTTTTATGTTACTGATTTACAACCATTAGTGCCCGATCCCAGCAGGTATAAGTATCGTACTATTGTCTCACCGAGGATTCATGGTTCATGACCCTTTGCCCCAAAAAACTCGATTCGTACTTTTGTGTACTTGTGGGTGTGCTATAAGAGTGATGGTCAAATTCTACTATTGGGTCACACAAGAGTAGCTCAAGTGTTAGCGTTGAGTGCTTATGAATAACTCCTTTCCTTTAGTCTATTAATCCAAAATTAGGAAAGATTAACATGGGTAGTCCTCGAGTAGCATTGCCCGAAATTTTTAAACAAACGAACAAACAAAAGTCCTCTCTAAACTGCAGTTCAGGGGTAACATCATCATTGGTCGACATAGTGTTCAGAGACGCCCTGTCATCATTTTGCAAGACCTTTACGTACTGATAGTCATATACTTTCTTCGGAAACTATAAATTGAGGTTTTGTTGTCTTTTTTAAAGTAGTTTAAGTATGCTGACAGTATTGAAACGATCAGACAGACCGAGAAACAATTTAGCTTGTATATTTATAGTAAAGCCAGTTAATATTTATCAGGTGAACAATTGAGTTTAACAGTTCAATTTAAAAAAATGCAACACTAAAGTGAATAAAACAATTTATAGATTATTTTGTTCTGATATGTGATTTTCTCGTTTGCTGATGCTTATCAAATCTTCTAGTGATGTAATTGCCACAAGTCATTTACTTTTCTTAAATGCCCGGCATGGCAGGGGGTTAGGGCGCTCGACTCGCAATCTGTGGGTCGCGGGTTCGAATCCCCGTCACACCAAACATGCTCGCCCTTTCAACCGTGGGAGCGTTATAATGTGACGGTCAATCCCACTTTTCGTTAGTAAAAGAGTAGCCCAAGAGTTGGCGGTGGTGGTGATGACTAGCTGCCGTCCCTCTAGTCTTACGCTGCTAAATTAGGGACGGCTAGCGCAGATAGTCCTCGTTTAGCTTTGTGCAAAATCATTAACAAACTTTTCTTAAATTTAAGTAGTATCACAAAGCTTGTATGAACGACATTAAAAAAATAATAACAACATGAAATATAGTGTCAAATCTATGGTCACTTTCATTAACCTACAGTAGGCGTTTTATAAGCTTACCATCAGATATATTTTACAACATTCTCGTGCTTCCAATTTCGTAGGTCTTGTATCAATAAGTAAACAATCAATTGAATTAGTTTCATGTATAAAATCTCCTCACAATAAACTGATGATGTGTTGTAACTAAGCGTATTCATTATACTTTATAACACATTTGAAGACAGTACACTTGACAACTCGAATTTCTGTGTAGTTATGTTGTTTAAGTTGGTTTATGACCAAGACCCATGATACTGAAATTTCTTACACTTTATTACAAAGCTGGAATTTCACGATGACCATGATTTTAATGCTGCTATCAGTTACAAGATCCTTGTGGGAGTACACGAGTTACAATGACGGAAATTGTAATATATTGCTATTTGTTAAAAGGATCTAATAGAAGAGTCATGATGACTGAAATTTTAGTGCATTGTTGTTTGTTGAAAGGTCCTTGTGATAGTAGAAGAGTCACAATTACTGAAATTTATATATATATATATACACCTGTCAGTTGGAAGAGCAGCATGGGGACGGAGGGGTCATTATGGTCAAGAGTTTGATTGCTGCTGTCAGTTGGATCTCGTGAACATACATGGGCCACGATGACTAAGATTTTTAACATGCTGCTATTAGTTGAATGATCTATCTTTCCGGTGGGGCAACAGTAAGTTCACTGACATACAACGCTAAAATTTGTGATTCGATTCCCCGCGGTAGACAGATGGCAGATAGCCCAATGTGGGTTTTCGCTAAAAGAAACAAACAGCTGAATGACCTCATGGATATAGACCATTCATCATGAATGAGATTTTAACACGCTTTTCTCTTCTGAATAACCATATAGATATAGACCAGTTATGATATCCAGAATTTTAACATACAATAATTTAATGAATTTGCTGAAAGAAGATTGAAAATTATTAATATTTCACGCGCTGAAATTCTGTTTTCTTTAACTTCATAGAATTGCACCTTTTACTTATTTTTTTTCTCGTTTAATTTCATTATTTTTCCAGAAGTAAACTTTTAATTTCCCCAAAAACATGTAACCATTTCTTTATGTTTTCAAATAACATGCTTTCACAGTAAATCTTTTTCTTTTTTTTTTCTGGTGCAACATAAAACTTTTTTTTTTCTACGCTTACTCAAATCATTGAATAATTTCAAAAGAAAATGAAGTTTTTCTGTAGTTTGTGACTTATATTGTTTTCCAAAACTGTAAGATTAAACACTACCGTCTTCTCAACTTGCAGTCCTAAAGCTGTGCCGGATATCTGTAAAGTTAAAAAGTGTGAGAAGTTGTATGAATTCCAGGATTACCGGATCAGGTCTGAATAACCCCACCGAGTAAATTCGCGAAAGCAATTCCTTGCAATTTTTCTTTATTGTAACTAAAAGGCTTTGAAAATGTAAATTCGTTTCTTTTTTCTAAATAAATATGGACTCGTAAGGTTTCGTATGTCTACTTTTTTTTTAATCTTCTGCTTAAGAAGATTTGAAATTTCACACCATTTTGTATAATTACAAGACGAAAGCCGCAGTAAACCTGCCAAGTTAGAAACCTAGACCAGAGTTAACACTACATAAACTGGTAAATTGCATTATTTAAATCGATGTCTTAAAAATGGTGATTAAAACCAGAGTACGTCTTTGAATTTGAGATTATTAGAGCACAAGCGTTAAAAATGCTAAATTTTGTATACACATGTATATAGACTCACACACATAATACACAATGTCTTGGGGGCTTATGGTAGCAGTAAGATGTGGAAACGTAGTGTAGGGTCAGCGTCCAAACTTTATTTGTAAGTTGTGAAAGACGGCCTAGAGGAGTCCTTAGATAACTGAGGTTTATTCTTACAGTCTGTTTATTTGTAGGTAAGCACAAAGCTACACAATGGGCTATCTGTGTTCTGCCCACCACGGGTATCGAAACCCGGTGTTTAGCGATGTAAGTCCGTAATATGGAAGTACATAGTAAATTATTTCAGTAGCGTTCATTGCGAAATGAGATAGTTGTAACTTCAATCTTTCCACATATCATACACATCATTTCTATCTATTATTAGGTTTTAGGATATCACAGGTTACAATATATTTCACTACACGGCGCCACCGAATATTCTGTAAGAGCCCCCCACTGGCACAGCAGCGTGTCGTAATGATAGAAAAAAAAACTTTCCAGTGCTACATAGAAACTAAATTACTAGAATACACTGCTTCAGCGCGGGGAATTGTTTGTTTGTTGCTAAGCGCAGAGCTACGCAATGGACTATCTGTGCTTTGTCCAATGCGATATCGAAACCTGATTTTCAATGTTACAGGCTCATAGACTTACTGAGCCACCGGGGCGCGCGCTATGTATTGAAATTCTGTAATATATAACAAAGTCAGTTTTTTCATATTCAGTTTGATTGTAACACTTTTTTTTTTCTAACACTTAAAAGTTTTTCGATCGATGTTTAGATGATATTTTAGATGTGATAGTTTAAAGATAGGATTTTCATATAATTCATAATCACACTTTTTACTAGGATGAAATTTTTAAAACTTTTATTTAATACACTTATAAACTGCTTTCACGAACGTTTATAGATGAAGAGGAAAAATTTAAGTCGATATAATATTGATTCAAACGTAGAACATTTGCTCCAGATAAAAACTGATTGGTATGATCAATCAGCTCCACCTTCCTATATGGTATTGAAGCTTGTGGGTATATTGTGTTATACATTAATTCAATTAAAGCTCTGATATAAATATACTTTTAGCAGTTCTAAGAACTTTGTGTCGCCAAAAGTCAAACTAATGTGAAATGACGTATGTGGTAATATAAACTTACAAAGAACCTCTGTTGAAAAATCGCGTTGAAATGCGTTGCCCTGCACGTAGTAAACGAATTGACTTTGTTCATTTTATTGAAACCACATAGAACGATTTTTTTCGTGACATGATGTTAGAAAAACTAGGACGTAAATGGGTGCTAAGTGTTTTTCTGAATTTTTCTTTCGCTGTCTTATTAATTTACCATAGTGTATTAGAGATTACTCTTTAATGTATGTGCATAAACCCAGCCTTATGTTTCATCTGGGACGAGGAATGCCATCTTTAAAGAGTAATTCTCACGCACAGTCTACTTTGAGACGCATCACACATTTTGCATATCTTGCTTGTCAGCATGTTTCACGTGACAAAGGGATATTGGATTATACTTGAACTTGTGTTCAGGTTGTACAAGCTACTCCATGTGTACTATATGCTGTTCCTACTTCTGTTCGATGAAGAATATTCAGATGTATTTAAAAATCGGTTTCGTCTTTACTGTTTTAATATAACCTACAATGTATATAAAGTTAGTAAAATGTGCAGAAAGTCAACGTTTTACCGTTGATAAAATTTCTAAGTGACATATGTTATAATTTTGCTTCTTGCAGTCTTTGTCGGACCTATTTCTTGATTTGTTTTTGGATAATACGGAAAAACTCGTTTAAGACACATGCAAACAGTCACACTTGTGTCTATCTAAAGTCTTATAATGCACGCTAAAAAGTAATGAAGCTATTAAGCAGTTTGAAAGTACGATAACATTATTACGCTAACAGTATTTTACGTATAGTCTAAGTAAGCCAAAATGTGTCAAATTATTCGTTAGGCTTGTAAAAAACCCGCACAATCAAAAACAAAGGACCTAAATATATAAAGCTATGATCTCAAAATAAGAAATACTGAATGAACAAAAAGTCTACAAGCTAAAGTACGCTAGCTAAAGATGTAAAATATGATTAACAGTAGAGAACAATTGGTGTGTGTACACGCGTATCTACACTTATATATATATCGTGAACCGTGGTATCTGTCCGAGCGTTCGTCTGTCTCCTGTATATATAGCTGTGCACGCAAGCAAAGCTCAACATTCACTTTTGAAATGACAGGAAACCAGGCATGAATAATGTTGATGCCAAACTGTATTTCGCAAGCAGGATATTCTACACTAAATTGTTAGGAATTAATCACACTATCATTCACATTTCAAAATGTGCCGTAACTTCAAGAAAAAAATAGATTTATTGTATATGCTATTGTTAAGAGGCTCTTAGCATGACTGAAATGCTCTACAATTATTTTTTGCTCTGGTTCTGAGTGAAACCAAGAGTACAATACAATTAACCCTTTTAAACTCTATGAAATAATTTAAATTAATAGATTAACTTGAACTTTTCCCGTCAATGGAAACGGGTACTTTTGCTTGTACGTATATCTATATAGTGAAAGAAACGTGATCAGGTTTCGAATCAAAAGCTGAATGAAAGCGATCGCATCAGCCGGTCAGAGGTATTAACAAGTAATACAAATACAGTAAATCGATAAATATAGCAAGGTTGGTACATATTTTAACCATTAAAGAGGCAAACAGTTTTTTGGCAGAACGCGAATATCAGTTATTTTAGTAGGGAGATAAGGAAAAATAAAATGAACCATTTTCCACTCTTTCGAAATAAAGATATGTATTTGGGAGTAATTTTCAGGTTGTTTATGTGAGAACTTATGATGATGTTGGTGAAATATGGTTGTTATTTGTAGAACTGAAAGTTTAATAATGAAACAAGAAGACCACGTGTATTAAATGCAGTTGTCATTGTTAATTAAGAATGATTGCGTGTGAAGTACCGCATAATACATAAGAACACGGAGATAGGCCAATGTAAATTTCTCAGACTATGTACCGATGCTGTCTTTATTAAAATTGTACATATTTAAAAACATACCTTATAGCTTATTCAAACTATATAACAGTTTTAATGAGAAAAAAATTATTTTTGACAATCTATATAATTAAAGTAGCGTTCTCTGTCATTCACTCTGTGGATTGAGAAAAACTGTGCTTAGTATTAGACTTCATTAACCCTTACACTGCTAGAAAATTGATCTTACGAAGACGGCGAATGTATGTACACATTTTCTAAACTCTACGAAGTATTAAAACTAATATAATTAGATAGTATGTATTTTCCTTTAATTTAAACGTTAAATCTAGTTGTAACGTGCATATGATAATGTATCTAGCATTTGTTGAAAAACATGCAACGAAGACGGCGAAGTTACGTTTATACGACTACAAAGATACGACGTTTGTCAAATTATAAAACTAAAGATACTGTATATAATACATTGACTTTAAAGACAATTACTATGGTAAAATAGACAGATACGCATGGAAACACATTAAGTTAATTCATTACATTTTCGTGGCTAAAAAGAACAGAATACCATTAAGTAACGAGAACAAAAAGTAAAACTTAGTTGGCCTTAATACTAATAATAGTCACTATCGGTACCACAACTTCAAAATCTCCATTCTTCTGTACTTAAAATATGAATGAACCTCTGCCTAATACAAAAGAAAATAATTCCAGGTTTCAGACGATATATACACGATCTGGAAATCTTTCGAAACAAAAAATTCAGAAACAAAACAAACATACTTCTTTATACCTTTATACTTCTTGCTATCATAACTTTAACAATTCATTATTTTAAAACAATTACACGAAGAAAATACATCGTGTATTTGTATTAGGCCTAAGCATTGCTGATCTTCCATCGTCTGTCTGCGCAGGCGAGAAATTTATTTATTTCCACTGCTTTAAAGCAAATTCCAACCAGTGGCAAAAAATCGACATTTAGGGCTAAAATTTCCATTTCTTTTATTCTTCTTCTAATTTTTGAAATAAAACTTATATCAAAAGACAGATAATACTTCAAAATTTCAGTTATAATATAATTTTTCTGGGAAAACTTGTGGGAAAAATCACAATTAACTTTTCCAAAATTTAGTGTCGTGCTTCTTTAAGGATAATGTTGCGTCAGCGAGTCACGTGACCACTATGGCGCCCTCTAGTTTCTAGAACTATCTTGTTC
>NW_013665802.1:663834-695329 GCF_000517525.1 Limulus polyphemus | reverse complement strand
GAATAGTGGGATTGGCCGTCACATTATAACGCTCCCCACGGCTGAAAGGGCGAGCATCTATGGTGTGACGGGGATTCGAACCCGCGACCCGCAAATTGCGTTTCGTCCGCTCTAACCAACTGGCCATGCCGAGTCTCAGAAAGCTTTTAAGTAACATTCAAAGATAGTAGATTCGGTAACTTAGAAAAAAAATTAACAGCAGCATAATGTATACGAAAAGATTTAAAATTGTTAGTATAAAATATACCCAACATTTTTACTCAGACCAATCCTTTTTAGATACCAACGACGAATATGATAATTTTTTATTTGTGTTTTCTTCAACATTGACATTTATTTATTTCTATCTTGCACATTTTTAAATGTATCAGATAAATCATTCATTTAGGGTTATAAATATTTTTTTTCTTTTTAAGAGTTTTTTTCTTCGTAGTGTAAGCACAAAGCTATACAATGAGCTATCTGTACTCTGCCCACCATGGGTATCGAAACCCGGTTTCTAGCGTTGTAAGTCCACAGCTATATTACTGTGCCACTGAGGGTGTTGTTTTCTTCTTCTTGTTTTTCTAGTACAGTGGTTTCACTTGGTGTTTATATATGTACTCAAGCTCATTGTATACTACAATTATCAAAGTAAGCTATTAAGATGCTTATATGTATATTAACAGCGCCATTTTGTTTATCGATCACGATTAGACTAAACTAGTGTAATAACGTATGTTTAGATTGGACGAAAACAACACTATAGAAAAATCAAGTTGTTGCTCTCTGTAATAATTAACTTTCCAGACGGATAAAACTGAACGAAAACAACGCTATAGAAAAGTCAAGTTGTTGCTCTCTGTAATAATTAACTTTCCAGACAGATAAAATAGAACGAAAACAACGCTATAGAAAAGTCAAGTTGTTGCTCTCTGTAATAATTAACTTTCCAGACAGATAAAATTGAACGAAAACAACGCTATAGAAAAGTCAAGTTGTTGCTCTCTGTAATAATTAACTTTACAGACAGATAAAATCACGTACACGTAAACAAATTAACTTTCCATTCATATCACCCACAAATATGCGTAATTCCTTTCTTCTCAAATATCGAGATAATCCAAATTATTGGATTCTTTTAGTATTCTCAGTTTGTTTTACAAACATATATAATTCTTCAAATCGAATTCAGTTTTACAGATTTTTTAATCGCTAAAATTTAACTTCTTTTAACAAACTTTTTCTTTTCTGTTTGTTTTAGTTTCCATTATTTTACTATTTCTTTTTATCAGACCTTTACTTTTTTACTGTTCCTTTTTTACCAGACTTTTACTTTACTATTTTTGTCTTTTTTACTGTTCCTTTTTTTACTAGACTTTTACTTTACTATTTTTGTCTTTTTTACTGTTCCTTTTTTACCAGACTTTTACTTTACTATTTTGTCTTTTTTTACTGTTTCTTTACTTGCACTAATAATTTACAACTATCACCATTTCATTTCTGAATACTTACTCTTGAAATCATTACTCGCTCAACATAAATACTTGCATGAAATTTGGAAGGACGGGATTTTACATTATAATATATTGAACCAGTTAACTAGGCCTAAAAGATTCGCGATCAAGGTATGAACATAATCTTCAAGCACTAAAACAAGAATGTCTGACCATAATACAGAATCCTACTCTATAAACTGTTGTATAATTTATAACATTGAGAAAATGTGTATGCGAAGCATATGTTGGATGGTATTCAATGCTTGCTTGTGAGAGAAACACCATCGATCTACTATGCTTCGTAAGTTAGTGAAGACATATATTACTCTTGAGAATATTTAATAAACAAGAACCTTTGTTATGTATGTATATAGATGGTTTAGTACGTTATATTCAAGCGATTTTAAATATGAAATTCGACAAATCACGTGACAACCATGGCCGCCATAAAGTTACGGTGGAACGGCATGTAATAAACCAACATTTTGATATTGTTTGGAGTTCTTAGATAGCGTGACGCAAATGAAAACTGGACACTTTTGAGAAGGGTGTGTAACAGTTTTTCCAAATATTCGAAGACGAGATTACACTGGGGATTTAGTGTTTCCAAGAAGAGGATATTTTTTGTCCGTACTAGAAACGTGGCTCAACTTGAGACACTAAGACCACCCAGAACGAGACCTGCATCAAGTCGTACTGCAGTTGTGGTAAGTAAAACGTAGCGACATTTAACAGGTGACAGTCAACGAACACAAATTCAGAGATAAAAGCCGTCCACGTGGCCCAGGTAGTAGTACTCAACAGCCTCCCCCCCCCCCAGTGGCACAGCGGTATGTCTGCCGGACTTACAACGCAAGAATCCAGGTTTCGATACCCGTGGTGGGCAGATCACAGATATCCCATTGTGTAGCTTTGTGCTTAACTTCAAACAAACTATACAAACATTGACGCGCCTCAACTCTACGTTTAGGGTTAAATACATCGATACTTAGGTTTATGAAGATGTTGGTAAAAGGTGATAAATACCCTGAACGATAGGGTGTTTATACAAATAATGCTGTGTACTGAGATATATTTTGCAATACTTAGATATTTCATACATGTTTTTATATTTAATGACTTTAATACACAAAACTGCATTTGCCATTTCATAAAGTGTTACTTTTTGTGCATTCTACTCAAATATATTCAACTAGTAAGTATAAAAACACTTTGTACACGAAGCACGAGTTCCCCAATGTGATTTTTATACTATATTTGTCTATAGTAGGTAAGTTGACGTTCTTTTATTATTTTTTCGCTTTGTACATTCAGCTGCGAGTGCATTATGAGTGTAACAATCAATCTCGCTATTAGTTTAAGAGTAGCTTCAAGCAGCGGTTGAATGATTGGTAAACCACCCCACCCCCCGTCCATACTTCAAAATTAGAGGCTGCCATGTCTGAATCATAAGTCTCTGACATTGCTTTTCAGCCCACTGTGTGTAAGTAAACAAACGAGGTATTTAGTTGTTAGTTTTTCTTCACCAAAAGTCAAATGTCTGTGAAGAAAAGATAACCCATTCTTTCATTCGCTGGTTAGTCCGCTGAATAATGTTGTATAATTAATTGCGTATCTCGCATATTATCCAAACACCTAAAATATTTTAGGCTATTAGTGGTGAGTCAAAACCGAACCAAAAAGTTCTAAAATCTTTAATTAAAGAAGATCTGTCACAAATGATTACACTGTATGAAAACCTGTGAGACAAAGTTTAATCATCATGCACACTGGTTAGGAGAGCAGAAACTGGACTCCGTGTATGGTTTAATGAAATGAATGAGAAAATATTTTTAGGCGTGTTTAACCGTCGTTAACACGAGAAAATTCTAATTGACTGTTACAACTGAGAATTTGTGTGAAACGCTGAAAATCTGAGCTTAAAAGATGACCATTAGAAAACTAATACCAGTTTGTATGATAAAAAGTAATGCAACTGTAGTGAAATCAATTCTAGTAACCTAGCATTACGTCACCAGGTCACAGTCACAATAGACAATATGCGAATGAAAATATATCGAAGTTGTTTAGAGTCCAGTGAAACCAAACACAGTGCGACCACGTGTGAGAAATGACGTTATCGTGTTGTTTCTCCACCTTTCATTTGTTAAAAAAGTTATATATTCATACGTTCCAGAAATGTATACGTTTTTCTGCTATCGTGGAGTTGAAAATACGTCATTTGATTAAGACTTTTGGTTTTTAAACACAATGGACTGTCTGTGATCTGCCCTTCGTGAACATCAAAACTCCTTTAGCAGCATAAGCCCTCAGATTTACCGCTGAATCGTAAGGGGTGGGGGTAGCAATTCAGACATAAAAGGATATGTTGTAATTGTGATAAAAGTACGAGAAAAGATGTTAGGAATTTCTCTCTCTCTCCTTGTTTTCTTCTTTTTTTTTAAGGTGAAAACTATCATTTCAAGAGTAAAGAAGACATTGCCAAATCCACACATTTTAATGTTTTATCACAAGTTCTTAGTGTTCTGTTTGGATTATATAAAAAACAGATTAAAAACATTTTTACTTGTTTTGTTTAAAAGAATGAAGATTTGTCATATATGGAGGACTAGTTTTTAGACTGTAACTTTAATATGAAAAAAATACTCATTAATTTATTGTCTTGGTAGCCTCAAACCACAAAGCATGAACAAAACATTTTCATTTTTGTAACTTAATATTTTTTAGCCATTTTCATTTCATTACTTTTTTAACCACTTTCTGTTATATATTTATTTTAATGTAATTTAAAACTTTTTAATTTAATATTTCTTTTGACATACTAGAGGCTGTTACAAATTCATATTTAATTCAATGTTAGTGATTGTCTCATTAATTTGATGAAGGGTATAGCCTCCACCCCCCCTGAAATGTAATGTGCTTGAAAAATAAAACCAATTACCTTGTATTGAAGTTTTCCATACCAGAGTTCTGTCAAAGTGAGTAATCAACACAATGTTTTATTATTTGATTTGGTATTTAAGTTAGTTTAATATTTCCATCATATCTGTACAGATGCTAAATACTGATTTAATCTGAATACTTGATTGTGTATATAGTGGTTTTAAAAAAATGTTTTTTTTTTTTTCTTTCTTTCTTTCAGGAGCTGGGTTACAATACTAACTTGAAAGTTAATCTTCAAGATTTGACAGTTCTGTTGGAAGAGGAGCTAACTACAGCTTGCCAGTCCAGCGGATTTCAGTTTTCTTTGACAACATACCTGAATGAACTTCAATATCTCAAGTAAGTTATTCGAGAGTGTGATTAAGTAACACAAGAGAAAACTTATTGTTTACACAGGGCAAATAAAAGTGGCATCATAAAAGATTAGTCCCCTGGTGACACAGACTCACATAGCAAAAATCCAGAGTTTGATTTTCTGTGGAGGACAGAACATAGATAGCCCATCGCATACCTTGTGCTATGAAAACACAGTAATGAAAATAAAGAGATTGTCTACAAAAAAAACCTTGGTAGTTGTTAATAAAATGTGCACAAAAATAAAAAAATGAATTAATTTTATTGTGTAATAATTTTTTGGTAAACTAATTAACACAAAGGATAAAGTTTTACTTTGAAATCACCAAATAAAATATTTTCAATTACTAAGTTTTTAAGACTTGATTTGGTCTGATAGCTAGTGTGCTCAGGCTGTGAATTCAGACGTTTGAAGATCATGGCTCATTATTGCACAACTGTGCTCAGTACTTTGGGATTATGGGTGTGTTATGAAAAAAAAGTTAGTTAAGACCTTGCCGTGCCTTTGTGAAGCACATAGAGTTAGCGCTTTTGAACTCTCCTTTCAAATGGCATAAGTGGATGAGCCACAAAAAAGTTAACTGTTGATTGGCTGCCTTCCCTGTAGTCTGTTAGTTCAGAATTAGGGACAACTATGTGTAAATAGCTCTTCATGTAGTTTTGTGGGAAAATTCAAAACAAAATTAAATTTTCATAACATATTGATTCAAATTTTAGATAATTGATGGCTGTAATGCAAAAGGGTGTGAATAATTATCAAAATATTTTGGTTAATCATTTTAAAAATAACATTTTTTTAAATGATAAATATATATTAATGGTGAAGGATATCAAACATATAGAAGCAAGAAGACCCCAAACTAAAATTTTGAAACATGATAATTTACAGTATTAGGAAAACTTTTTATAATTTTTTTGTTCTTCTACACTAAGACATCTTAGCATAGATTTTTATATCAGATGAAGAGCCCTTATGAAATCCTGTATAGTATATTTAATGTTTCAAACACTGACTGTAAGGTTTGTTGGATATTTGCTTGAAGATCTTTACTACAGAGGGTTAAGAACAGTTTGGATACACTAATGTAGTGGCATGTCTCGGCAGCTGCTCATGCAAGTCATGGCATCATGTTAAGTGATACTTAACTTAATCCTTTTGCGACCTGAAGGCACATAAGGCCAATGCATTGCTCCAGTTTTCTCTGAAACAAGTATTTGAGAATGATGACCCCCACCCCAATATAGGTACATATCTATTCAGTCATTGCATGCACCCCAGTGGCACAGCGGTATGTCTGCGGACTTACAATGCTAGAAACTGGGTTTCGATAATCGTGGTGGGCAGATCACAGATAGCCCATTGTGTAGCTTTGTGCTTAATTCTGAACAAACAAACAAAACAATTAATGCATATTTCAAGCACCTGGAAAATATAACAGTAATTCATTTTAAAACATTTAAAAGCTTTTGTAACTTAGCATTGTTTACACTACTTACTAGTGCATTAAACATAAAGAAGCCTCTGTAACTAATACTGTATACATTACCAACAAGATTTATTAAAATTAAAACAGCTTGTGTAGTAATAGATCTATTAATGCCATTAACTACATACATTAACTATGCACATGCTTCTGTAACTTTAAACCTGTTTAGTGCCATTAACTACATATATTAAACATGCACATGCTTCTGTAATTTTAAACCTGTTTTAATGGTGTATCTATATAATAAAAGACTTCATTCCTAAAGACATTATCATTAATAAGTTTAATCTTTTTTCTTTTGAGATACAGACTATGTTAACTAACAGTGTATATTTTCCATGTAGAACAAACTATGAACAAGTAAAGGCAGAAAGAAACAAATTAAGAGTTAGTCTAGCAGAAGCTAATAGCAGAGCTGCCCTGCTTGCACAAGAAGTTGATGATCATCATGCCAAGTTAGAGAAGGCATCGCAGAACAAATTAATGTGAGTTTTTATAATACTAGCAAGTATCTAGGTTTAAGACTTTAATATATTAACTTGCAGGAACAAAATAAATAACTACATATTTACTCTGTGTTAACAGTTTTATAGTTTTAACAATCAGAAGCATGTTAATACTAAATACTCCTCTACCTTTTTCCTATTATTATTCATGTTATGAACTTCAAAGATTGAATATACAGTATAAATTGTAATTTAATTCTAAGTCATATTATTGTACTCACTTACCATAAAGAAATCTGACTAATATAAAAAGTAAAAACACAAAAAGTGAAACAGAGTTCTGCAAGTAATGTTTGTGTATTAAAATCAAATATCAAATATAATGGTTCCATAGAGAACTATTGCAGATACAGTAGATATTCATGTAGAGAAAAGTTCAGTTGAAAAGACTTTCTTTATCCCAACTTCCTAGAATTATTATTAAGTTAGAGAAACATTCAGTAGGCTAGACTCTTATTATTCTAATTTCCTAGTCTTATTTAAGCAGAGGAACACTTAAGGATAGACCTTTAATATCCTAACTTTAGTGAAGCCTTATTTAGGTAAAGAAGCATTCAATTGGACACACTTTCTTTATCCCACCTGAGAAACTTCCAAGTAGGACATATATTCTCCACCCCTACCATCAAAGAGACTTATTCAGTAAAAAAAAACATGTTAAACAAATTCAGCCTGATTACTGAAAAACCAGCTTGCACATAGAATAAAAAATGTTTTTTTAAAGTAATAATGATTTACTCATAAAGATTGATATGAGCAAAAGAACTCTTGAAAAATGGACACTAACATAAAATCACTCCTTTTTTTTGTGATTGTTAGTTTTATCTAGTCTACAATACATACACACAACTCAACATTAACATGCAAAGATATTATTTTAAAAATTTTGTTTTTTTTCTTTTGGAGTTATATTTTTAGTGCAGTTAAATAAAGTACACTAATGGAGTTTTGGTTATTTCAGTAAATTTAAAATCACAAAATCCAGTTTTAGGATAATTTTCTAATAAATATTATCTTATAGTTAATTAGAGATAGAATATGTGTAAAATGTGTGCTTGAGAGGGAAATGTTTAATGAGATTGTTCTTTCACAACTGATACTGTTCCCTCTGCTAAGACACATAGAGAAAAGATACCAGGAGCAACTGAGAGATTTACAAGAGGAACTACAGAAAGAAAGAGATTCTTTAACAGCACACACATCTCGTCTGAAAAAGCAGCATCAGGAGGAATTAGAGTTGGTTCGAGATGAAGAAAATAAGCTGCGTAGCAGACTGTCTACTTTAGTGAAGGTAAGAGAATCTTTATAACATTTATGGGCTTATTTTTTTATTTTCCTGCCTTTGAAAAAAAACTATAGTAGAGATATCTGTTAACAGGGAGAATGATTAATTATCTCGTATATCACCAGAACTTGGCATTCCGTACATGTACCATTATTCACTTTTGAAAGATATGGTGCTTATATCTTTAAAGAGAAAATTCCATTTTCAAAATTGAATTAGCTTAGAATAATCTTTGATCTGACTTTACTTTATGAAACTTATTGTATTCTAAGATTATTATTGATTAACTAAATAAAAATATTTAAACTTAAGTTTGCAAATATTAAAATGAAGACAATAAAGAGCATAAGTAAACAAATAAGTAACAATTAATTCAATGTATTATTAAAGAAAGGGGATCAATTTGTAAAAGAAATTAAGCACGATGTGAAATATCTGATGAAATCTTTTACTTAACATTGTTTACTCCAAAATATCTTTTATTTTCTGTTTGGTGTGTTTTTATTTCTGGTATATAACAGTTTCATTGATATTTAGTTGCACATGGTTTAACCAGTGTCATCTAACATATTCTTTCTCAATCTTAAATCTCTCTTGAAAATTTTACTTAGCTGACAGCATCAATATGATACTTGTTTTGCTATATAAATGATAGCTTTGAATACACTGTTATTAATTAATATACCATTATCATAAAGGAAAATTCTCGTCTGGAGTCTGAGATTCTAGAAACAACTGAAAAGTTCAGTGAAGCTAAAAAATTAAATAACGTCCATCAGAAAGAAATAGAAACTGTGGGAGAATTAAAAGAGAAGGTAAGAGAAATTTCAACGAATCTCACAAGTTCCTTAGATTAAAGCAGGTTGTCAAATTTATATTATCATTATGTTTTAAGAAAAAATTGCACATCTTTTACAACTATCGGTCTTTTATTTATACATATAATTCTAATACTCTTAGTGAAGCAACCATCATTCTTGTATTTATACATATAATTCCAGTACTATCAGTGAAGCAACTATCAGTTTTATATTAATACATATAATCTAAAAGCATCAAAGAAGCACCTATTGTGTTGTATTTATATTTAAAACATCAGTGATGAATATTTCAAACATAAATCAGCTTTTAAAAAAAACAACTAAAGATTTTTGTAAAGTTTAAATTAATATTTATATGCAACTTAGCTATTACATAAAATTTACACATCTTTACATGCATGACTAGTTTTTTTGTTAGTTCTTTTTTCAGCTATATTTATGTTGCAAAATTTTCTTTTTTAATACTCTGATCCAAGGTATGCACATTTTTTTTAATATTAAAAACAAAGTTAGAAATATGAACTAATTCTAATGTTGATACTTCAGTTCACATGCCAAAACTTAAATAACATTCTTCATGTTATTTAATATTTTACAATATTTTTGGAGTCATTTTTACCTTACATGATTCTCAAGTTACTTTGGGTTTTACTTTTTGCAATGTTCAGTTTGAAATGATAAAAAAAAACTGTCTGAAGTTGTAGTTTTGTATGTTACGAAATCTAAAATTTATAGGAATACTTTTGGTGTTCTAATCAGTGTCAGCATTTCCTAAACAGGAGTTACATTTGCTTCAGTTGAACATCTTAACCCTTTTGATCGGGATGGTTCCCAAAAAGTGTCAATTATCCACCAAAAAATGAAATTAGAAATTTGATCTTTTCTAGTCTTTTTTGTGAAGCCATGGGGTAAATCCGCTTGTCGCATCAACTGGCTGTAAATGTCAAAGAGGATATATTTGCTTGACGCATTGTAAGGGTTAAATAACAGATGTTTTGTTTGCAAATTAAGAGTTTTGTTCATGAGTTTTAATGTCAAGTTTAACAACTTAATTCTGAAATTTAGATACACAGGACTCTCATTCCTTACTTTGGTCCAGTTGTTTCCCCTTACCTTGATTTAGCTAGCCTAACTTCAGAAAGTTCATAGGACTTGTTTATTTTCATGAGATATATAGGATAGATAAGTAAAAACAATAATTATTGATAATTTTAAAGCTTTTTTGTGCAGTTATGAGTAAAGATGCAAGAATGGATGTGATTATATTCACAAACACAAGTTTATTTACACTAATTTAAAACATATCTTTGGCCCACTGAAACAGAGTAATAAGTGTCACTGACATCCCGAGTTGCATATTAGTTATGACTTAGTTCTCTTATTCAATGTACTAAAGATGTAAGTACATGTTTGATGAAATTCTAACTAAACTATGCAAAAGCTTAATGAAGTAAATCATTACAGTTGAAAAGGTGTATGGAATCTGCATTACACATAGACCAGAACTTGAACTTATTATAAGCATTAACATGTTGTGCTATCAATCAGTAGAATGATTTAGTAACACTCTTGAAAACGTTTCAGCTTCTAGAATGGACTGTATTTTGAATTTAATCCCTGTGACCTTGAGAAATACATTATAAAATAAACACATTTAACATAATGTTTATATGGTTTTTAATATTATAAATTTTATAGATTGCAGAATTGGAATCAGGTAGAGATATACTTCAGAACCAACAATATCAGTCCCTTCTTCAAGAATGCGACCAGTACAAGAAACAAAACAAGGTAAGTTACCAACATTATCATTCTCTTCTGGAAGAATGAGAACAATACAAGAAAAGTTAAACAATATAAGCTATCAAATCTTTCAACCCCTCTTCAAGAATATAAACTGAACAAGAAATAAAAAGGTAAGCTGTATAAAAGTAGTAACAGTGGTATCAGATTCTTCGTTCAAGTATAGCAACTATAAAAGAAACAATGAAATAATAAGAACTGCACAAAATTATTACCAACAATATCAATTCTTCATTTCTCAATGTAGAAAAACTACACAAAGTATTTCTTTCTTGTGTCATCTGAAATATTTACAGTTAATTATTGCATATTGGCATTTGAAGTTCAAACTGTGTTAACAGTGATTAATTTTTACTAGAGATTATGTTATTAAGATTTTGATTTTAAAATACTATGGTCATTTCATGCCTTGAAGTTCATCTAGCATCCCTGACCTTATTAGATTTAACATAGTCAAAACTAACAATTTGTTTTGTAAGGTGTGGGAATGCAGAAGTTAAAATGTGTTATAAAACCTGATGGTGAATAATGTGAAAAGAGAATGTAAAACCTGAGGGTGAATAATGTGAAAAGAGAATGTAAAACCTGAGGGTGAATAACGTGAAAAGAGAATGTAAAACCTAAAGGTGAGTACTGAGAAAAGAGAATGCAAAACCTGAGGGTGAATAACGTGAAAAAGAGAATGTAAAACCTTAAGGGTGAATAATGTGAAAAGAGAAGCCAGAATGAAAATGTTATATTATTTTTAAAATGTAGGGTTATAAAAAAAAGGAAAATTTGACAAACATGGCTCACATTTGCCATTGAAGGCTATGATAGTCTATTTTGAACAATCTCTTTCAAGTTAAGCTGTTTTTAATCTCTGTAGATTGTTTTCAAATGTTTTTTTTTTCTTAAATCATTTCTTAAATGTTAAAGGTCAGAAACCTAACATATCTTGAATACAAATTTATAGTAAAAAATTTTGGACAATAGTTAGTACTTTCATCCTCAAAGTTCTTTGGCTACCTTAGGAAGCCTAAGTATTATAAGACATTCAACTAAATGAAAATACACAACTTGTTGTAGCTCTCTCTCATCTATATAGTTATACTTCAGAAAGGAGATTTTTTTTTTCTCCCTAGTCTTATATATTTTGTGAAACTTGCAAAATTTTCCTATGCAACCTAAGTAAAAGGTATGTGTGGTCTGTCACAATATTCTTGAGCTTGTGATACAGTATACATATTTTGCCTTAAAAACTCGGATGTTTGCACACAATGCATGTTACCAAAATAATTTTAGGAAATTTTTTCTATTGTTATGTAGCTTCTGGCTCAGTTATGAAATCCACCCTATGTTACAATAGCTCTGGCTCAAAATTATTTTCCATTAGAGAGCTATTTTACAACTAAGTGTCAGGACATAAGGTAGTGTTTATGTTGAATATATTATTCTCTAGACATCTGTTTACTATGTATTTAAAGTTCTATATCCTATCTAAAGGTGCTCTCTGAAAAACCTTTCATACAATTTTACAGTTTCATAATGTTGCTTTTATAGAGATATTGATTGGTTTCACAAATATCATGAAAACCTCTACTACTTTATTATAAATCTGCTATAATAATTCACAATAACTACATCTGTGCCTTGTCATGGTTGATTTTTCCTCTAAAATTCATTGTTAGAGTGATATTACTGTAGCATTTATTGAAAATAAGAGAATTTACCTAAAGTTAGGCTTTCTTTTTTGTTTGATCAGGAATTACAGGACCACAATGATGAATTAACCTTAGAAGTAGAAAACCTTCGGCAACAACTGACTATGAGTACCAGACCACAGGAGAAGAAACATAAGCGTACAGGCTCTTGGCTTTCTGACTACAATAAAGGAATTAGTTCTGGCAGTCGATTAAAAAGGCGAGGAAGTGATTCTTCTACTGGTGAGTTATTTTAAAATTTATGACCAAATAATCTGATAACTCCAAGTGGTATAAATGTTTGTACACATACTGATAATATCAATATAGTTTTTCTCTAAAGAACACTGTATTATTCACTGTCTGTTGTAGAAGTCCTTCATGTATGTAAAATATATTTATTTAATCAATATCCCCCAAAATCCAAAGAAAAGAAAAGAAAAAAAAAGAATCTGTTCAATTTTCTCTTTGTAAAGGAGCGACTGTATAGTTCTACTTGTTTATACTATCATCATTAGCTTGGGAGAACAGAAAAGAACATTGACACAATCAGTTAGATAATGTGTCACTATAAGAATTAGATAATGAACTTGTTTATACTATCATCATCAGCTTGGGAGAATAGAAAAGAACATTGACACAATCAGTTAGATAATGTGTCATTATAAGAATTAGATAATGAACTTGTTTATACTATCATCATCAGCTTGGAAGAATAGAAAAGAACATTGACACAATCAGTTAGATAATGTGTCACTATAAGCAAAATCTAAATGAAAAGGAAAAATAATAAATATTATCAGAATAGTAACACAAATGATGATATGTGGTGTATTGACCAATTCCATACCTAAGAGATAGACTTAAAAGTTGCCTTACAAACAGTAGTAAAACAGACGACCTTTTAAAATACTTAAGCAAGAGCTTGTTAAGTCTGCATGTGAACATTAGGCAATATCAAGCATGACAAGGCACAGATGTAGGTATTGTGATTTATTATAGCAGTTTTGTAATAAAGTAGTGGAATTTTGCATGATATTTGTGAAATCAATCAATATCTGTATAAAAGTATCTTTCAGCTGGTCAAAAGCAACATTATGAAACTTGCTTTTTTGTTCTTGATTCTTTTATAGCTGAGATACATTTTAAAGTTATTTTTTAACTAGACAACCTCATAGCTTTGAAAATTTTTTAATATTGGACTGATCATACTTCTTGTGTATAAACAGCTTCTGTCACATTTGTGTGGTAATGACATAAACATTGTAAATAAAGAAACAGAAATACAATTATTAATGTGTCTTTCCTAATCACATGCATTAATTGATTAGTATTTCATGTTTAAAAGTTTTTTTACTTCCATTTAAATTTCATTGCTTGTTAAGAAAGGAATTTCAATACTATAGACATTTTCTCAAGTTTACATGTAAATATATATATTGGTATGCCTAGGTAATGTTGAAAGTTCCCAAACTGATGATGGTTTTTTTGATGAAATATTAAGCTAACATACCGATTGTACTGAGCAGTAGAAGATAAATTGTTTTACTATATGCATAACTGAAAAAGCTAAACTGCAATTTACTTTTAGCAGAAATAAAAACAGTTGTATTGTGCAAAGGAAAAGAACAGTTTGATCTCATTCATTGATCTTCTCCTTTTTACTGGTGCATCACATATAATAATGAATATAAATAAACTCGGGTATCATTGAACCTTCAGATCTAGAAAGAATATTATTTACTAAGTAATATTTATTGCTTGAAAACCTTAAAATATTTTTACTGGACATAAGTAAGCAAAATATACAGTAAAAGACTTGATGAAACACCATTTTGTTTCAGGAATTAAAATCACTGGGAATGGTACTAATTATACTGATGGAAACTGGTCCTCCTAAACATTACATAAAGAGTAGAGAGCATAGTGTAAAGTATGTTTTAGTATACTAAGCTATTGTAAAATTTACACATAAAGACGTATCTTTAACAAGAAAATAATTTCTTACATTTTCTGTCAAGTTTTATTAAAGAGATCATTACAAAACTTTCTTTGGTTAAACCTCACCTCTTGTTAACTGCCAAAACTGTGAATATTAGTTCAACTGCCGACTTTATGAATATTTTAAAAATACAGTCAACTCCTGCAGCAGATTAATCTTTAGAATATTTTTATGTTTAGATGATAATTCTGGAGATGAAAGTCCCAAGCTTGGCAAAATAAGGAGAAGAATACATTTAACACCAGAAGTTTCGAAAGGTATGTGTAGAACATTTTTTCAACATCCACCTATCATTTCATATACACATGCAGCATAACTACTGCATACATTTAAGCTTTTTATCAAAATGATGCTTAATTAACCAATTTTAAGAACTATTTTGTATCAATTTTGACAATAAGTATTAGTTCAAAATGTATTTTGAAATTTTCAGTAACACTTACCATGTATCCTTGTGTTTTATTTGAATATTTCTCTATTTATTCTTAAGCTATACAAATGTTGATTATCACTGTGTACATGTCTCTCAGAAGAAAAAAAATCATGCAGTTTTATTGAGTGATGTGATTCCAAGTAGATTTGAAATTGCAGCCAAACAAGTTGGACATTGTTTCGTTTGTGAGCTTTTACTTGTGACCATTAGGTGCTCTACAGTAACCTTTATTTTTCTGAATTAAATCCTTCAAAAACAGTTTTTATTCGAAAGCTCTATAGTCATTATGAATTGTAATATTTGTAAAAATAAATTGCATGAACATATTGCTCTCTTAAACTTTTCTTTTTTAAGGATCTGATTAGCAGCACACTTTTGACACTAGCAGCATGTATGAAAAGCATCAGTAACTTAATTCTTTTGTGCTCAGATTTATTTGTTCACTTAGACTTGTAACTTGTTTCTTTGCATAATTATTTCCTTAGATTATTATTTTATTATTTGATGAATTATGTGATTATTTTCCTGTGTTTATATTTCTAAGTCCAATTTTAGTTGTTCTAATTATTTTTTTCCCATATTCTTGCTAATTTTAATAATATTTGTGTGATAAGTTCAACAACGTTTTTATCAGTGCTTTTGTCTCTGTGCTTCATGCTGAAAGTTTGTAGTTAGAACCTTTGTATTATCTATCTTTTAATGATCATTTCTAGCCTAATTCCATTGTAACACGGTCTTTAGTGTCTGACAAAGGGCATATGCTCAAAACGTAGCACAAAATAAACTAGAAAAACTTTTCATCTGGACGTGTCAATTTATTCTTTATTATCATTTATCCAAGTTTTCATGTCTTGTGGAATAATGCTCATTCAAGAATTTGCATTTCTTTCATTATCCTTCAACCTGAAATCAGAATTCAGACACATTACTAACATCTAGTGTTTACTGTATTAATAGTGGATTAGCATAATGGTTGGCTCAATCATTCCCATGCAGCATTAGTATAAACTTATGTTTAGAATAAACCTGATATCATTATTTTTGTTGCTAAAAATATGCATAGTTGTTTTTTTTAGTACATCAAGACACACAGTAGCATGTCATGTGACCAAAACAGCCTGCAGGACACACTGTATGTTATTAACAGAAGTGATAGTTTAGCAATATTCCACTTTCTGTAGCTCGGACTGTGGTAATCCAAACCATCACATATCTTCAGTGGATGTGTTCTACTAGATCCTTACTTCACACACCAGATTTCATGGCAATCCATTATAAAATACACGATATATAAAATTTCCAATTTTAATTGAATTTCTCCCTTTTTTTTTCTTCGCACCAAATTATGGAAACTTTATTTGAAACAAAAACATACTTAACTTTCATGGATTTTTTTTCAAATTTGGTATACTGATATATCTTTACAACTTACAATTAGGTGTCAAATTTGGTCTAAATATAAGCCATATATGCAAAGTTATTCAACAAAAACCACTTAGTTTTGACCAAAATGTTTGCACAC
Organism: Limulus polyphemus; assembly: GCF_000517525.1. Classification (NCBI taxonomy): domain Eukaryota; kingdom Metazoa; phylum Arthropoda; class Merostomata; order Xiphosura; family Limulidae; genus Limulus; species Limulus polyphemus. The sequence goes on along the minus strand of NW_013665802.1, from coordinate 679,013 downwards.
GCTACAGAAAAAGTCACATGAGCTATCAATCTGAAATGTTTACTACAGCTTTAACTAAGAGTAAAAGTGAACCATTTTTTGTCATTCAGATTAAAAACAACTGATTTAGAGCAGCAAAACTAAGGTGAAAGGATGTGTAGATATATATTTGTTAGGCCAACCAAACTAGATTAGCAGTTTCTAGCTCAAGTTTTCGAAAGAATCATTTGGGTGGATGATTATTATTCATTGCCAACTTTTAAGCACAAATTTACTAAATTTTATGAAATTCTCCTAATTAAAGAGCATTTAGCATCACGTGATGACAAGAAGCTGTTAATCTAGTTTCCAAGGCATTACCATAAATGAAGTTTTTAACACTGTTTTAGAGAGGAAAAACTACCATCATAAGTTTTAAAGAATCTGGTTGGTTCTGTAACGTATAGGTCTGTCACTTTCTTACTTACTGTGGTTTGTTGGTGTGTATTGACAAAAAGTGGTGATATCTAATGAAAAACACCTTAGGTGTGAAAAAAGAGGTGCAGCCAAAAAAAGGTAGCTACACTTATAGTATTGATAAGAATTTTACAGCAATTTGGAGCTTGATGATTGGTAAAACAAAATATGCAGCATAGTTAACTAATGAATTAATATTTGCAGTAAAATTCTTATCAATGCTATAAGTGTAGCTACCAGTTTGGCCGCCAATTTTGATTTCATTCCTTTAAGTCGCATGCTCAATCCTTTTTTGGCCACACTATTTTTTCACACCTGAGGTGTATTTGTTTAGATTATGTTATATATAACACATGGAAATGCTGTTATCTGAATGTTTTTTACTTTTATTGTCTAATTTTCTCTCAGTTAATGTTCATGTTTTGAACAACTTAGTTCTTATGTATGAACTGTCAACTCAACTTCATTTTGTTCTTCTTGTGTAGTTCTTTTCTAGAACACAAGTTGTACAATCTCTACATATAACTTTGATGTGATAAGTATTTCAGTTGTATTTATTGTTTTTATTGAATATATGTACAATTGCATGTTATGTAAGTCACTAGCTTTGATTAGAATTGGTTTTATTCCTAAAGTTTGGCTATTTAAATGACAAAAGAAAAAGGAAATAAATATTAAATATTACATTATATAACCAGAGGATTAAGTCAAACTTTACACTCTTAAGAATAGACCACCACAAGTATCGAAACCCAGGTTTTAGTAGGTATGAGGGGGACTTTAAAAATTTACTGAGCTCAATCTTTAAATTAAGCTAAAAAAGTTTTATCAAACTTCAAAGTACTAAAATGCTAAAAAAACCTGATGTATCTCCAATTGTTTTTAGAGTGTAGTGGTTAACTGTGCTATTTGTTTCTTATAGGATTTATTTGTAGATATTACAACAATAGCAACATTTTAAATGAATACTATTTTACTTAAAAGAAAATTTTAGTTTTGATTCTAGTTTTTGATTTTCTTTTGCTTTTTTCCCAAAAAATATTTAGACTTGAATATTTATGATATGAAACTTTATGTTTCAATATTTGTGTTTTAGAGTTACCACAAATACCATTTGAAATTGAGAAGATGAAAGAAAGCCATCAAGATGAGCTGGAAAAATTGAAAAATAACTATCAAATGTCCCTCAAAGAAATGGAAGACTCTTACAGAAGTAGAGTGTCTGAACTTGAAGCTCAACTTCTAAGACAAGCAGATCTGGACAAGGACCAGATGGATATCAGCTTAGATGGCTGTGTACAGATGGATGCTCTGGTACAAAGGTTACAAGAAGAGCTGGACCAACAACAAAACATGACTGAAACTTTAAAAAGTCACATGCAGCTTGATCTGGAAGAAATAAAAAAACAGCTTGAAGACGAGATAAGAACCAAAGAACAAGGTTTTAATGAGAAGCAAGCTGAGATAGAAAAACTGCAAGAACAATATACCTTGCTGTTAGACCTGAAAGACAAAGAGCTAAATAAGCAAATTGAAGTGAACAGGCAGCTAGAAATTCAGAAGCAGGAGCTTCAGAAGAAACTGGAAGCTGAGATATTAAGCTCCACAGATAAAGAACAAAAGGCAGAAACTAATGAAACATCTAAAATCAACAAAGAAGGTAAAGAAGATGCTACAAACTTCAGAAATGGTGCTAGTACTTGTAGTACAGAACTTAATCCTTGTATTAAATCCTTGAAAGTCCAACTACAGAGTGACTTAGAGGCTCTGGTAACTCTGTTAAATTCTAATCTAGGTCAGAAAGCAGGTGGAGATGATGCTTTTGAAAATAAGTATAATGAAAAACTGGATGCTATCCTTTTGGAAACACTAAGTGCTGTAGATAACCATCTAGAGAAAAGATATCTTCAAAAACAAGAGAAGATTAAAGAACAATATGAAGAAGAATTAAAACAATTAAGTAAGTTAGATTTTGTAATATTACTAATTATACTTATGTGTATACAGAGTATGAAATAATTATTTTGTTTTGTGGGTCGTTTATAGGAATTGGTGAACAAGAAAAACATTGACAATTTTTTTAAAATCTACATAAATAAACTAGACTTTAATAAGAAACTGGGGTATATTTGTACAGTTATAGATAAAACAATTTACACAATGAAATAGTTACTACATTAACAATTTTTTTATGCATCAGATGTAAAGATAACTTAGTTTTTTGCTAACACAAGCAAATATAAGGAGTTTTTAAATCCATTTAGCATGCCTTAAACTTATGAATCTTACATATATATATATTTATTTTTTTTCTTTTGCTTCTGGTTATTACATTTTTAGTAATGTAGCCTTTATACCACCAATTTTCACAACACAGGTTAATTATATCAGTATTGGAAATTATAATCGAATTTGAGTATATCCTTGAAAATGTGTAACAGTTTACTTAGTATATACAAAAGCTAATGACTTCATCAAGTTACATTCTGCTATTAACACTTAAGTTGATCAGCTTCACAGATGGGTATAGATAATAGCACAAGCAGCAATGGTTCTGAATTTTCACATGGGCTTGTGAAAGTTGAATCATCTGGAAATAGACAAAACTAACAATTTTTGAAACAAGCTAAATTGTTGATAAAATGTATCATTGTATACTTCTTCATATTACATATCTCACAGCTGCATGATGTCTAACATTCCATTCCTTGAATGTGCCATTCTGTGATGGTCATATTTTGAATCTTACCACAATTAAGCTTGTATTCATATGCTTTATTCTTTAAAATTTTAATATTAAGAAAATTAACTTATGTTTGACATAATTTCATGAAGTTTCAATTTCAAATACTTTCACTTAAACTTTTATTTTTTTTTAAATCTGTATTTTAATATGGAAACCTTAAATTTTGCCTGCATTTTCCAGAGTTAGTTGGTAATTTTCTGAATGGTTATCATTGTTTCAATCTTTGATATCTAACATGTATTATACTAAAACTTCTTATGTAGAATATGGATTGGAGTGGTGTATTTACATGCATTTAGGAAACATTTGTTATTTTCACAATTATCAAAAAGGAATAATAACATCCAAGAATAATGTAACATAACATTCAAATGAAAAAAATTGTTGCACAAAAAAGGTTAAATGGATTAAATAATGGTTTGGTGTGTTACTTTGTATATAAAAATAAATGTTTTTTTTTCACTCAGTTTACAAACAAACTTTTAATTTACTGGTAACAGTAAATGTGCATTAGCCAAATTCCATAAAATACTGATGTATTTAACCAATTAATATTTTTAATTGACAAATCTCTTATCCAGTATTAAAGTTTTGAAGAATTTGAGCGTAAGTTTGGTTAAAAGTAACTCTCAGAACACAATTTTTTCTGTAAACTGTTGTTTCAAAACTCACCTAAAATACACCAAATTTATTACACTAGAAATATGAAACCGATATACAATTAAAATCAGCACAGTATTAGTGATGAGTATGCTACTGGAGTCAAGTTATTTATTTCTTCCTAATATTTACAGTAGTAACTGATGGTTAGATAAAAGAAACATATTCAGCAGCTACAACTAATTGTCAGTGTGTAAGTGCATATGTTTCTTCATAATTTTCCAGTTTAAAATACTTAGTTAGCTTAAGCTTAGATTGCTGTAAAACTTAAAAGAATTATTCCTACTTGATGATATAGTGTATGCATAGAAACCAATTTTATTAATAAAATAATTCATATCATATACAAAAAAGGATAACCCACAATGCTAGAATTTGCATTTTACAGCAGTATGTATAGGAAATCAGAGTTTGATGTGTGACATCCTTTACGTGATAGTTGAAGATGTCAAATATGAACATGTTAGATGTACTACAATAAATATTAGTTAATGCTAGCCTGTTAAATTCAGTGCATGAAGCAAAGGAATATTTCAACAAGATTCTTAGAGAGATTAAACTGCAATAATGTCAAGTAAGTCTTTAGAAAAACCCACAGAACAATTATATCATTTAAAACCTATAAAATGTGATTATGTTGCCTGGCTATGTATGTTAAGTAATAAGATTATTGTAACCTGCATGATTAGCTGTATGATTAATCCAACAATTAAATGTGCCTGTAGGACAGGAACACATGTTGGAGCAAGTCGAATTGGAACTACAGTATAAGGAGGAATTTCACAAACTACGGCACAACAAGTCACAACATTTGAAGGTTGGTAATGCACAACAAAAATATATTAATTTTGTGTGTGTGTGTGTGTGTGTGATTCATTTAGGCTATACATTCTTATTCTAATCCACTAGTGAATGATTTCCTGCTAAGTAGGGTCTGATTTTTTAATGTATAATGAGTTCAAATTGAATTCAAACAGTCTGGAACACGATATTGTTAATCATAAAAGAATAAGTTACCTGCCTTAATATTTTCCAGATAATTTCTCCTTAATGCATGTCCTGAAATAGAACTTGTTTTTTCAATGCTGTAACATCAAACAATAAGACTTAGGCTACTAATTAGAGTATTACCTCTTTGCTTTCCAAAAATAAAAGTGAGTCCTCTGCATTTAATCTACTCCAAATGTTCTTATAACTTTAACAAGGGTGTTTTTCTCTTTTTCATGCTGGTATTTAAACAAATAAATAAAATCAGTGTTTACAGCATTTTTTTTTTAAGTAGTAACTTTTAATAATTTTGTTTAAAAATATTCATACATAATTACTGTATTTGATTTTTGCCATTTCTATTTAATTTTTTTTCAAAAAAGTGGAAACTTATGGGTTTAAAATAATGGAATCTCTTCCAGAAAGCATTCATTGCTTGTATACATTTATGGTGCATCAAGGTGCACTTTGTATGCTGCATAAAGCATTAGGAACACCCTAAAAGATGGCCATTAACCAAAATAGGGTATCACACTTCATGTAGGATGCATGCAGTTTAGGATAAAACCATAGGAACCATCAGTGGACAAGAGTCAAGTCAAAAACAATATTGAGCAGATCAATTTATAGTTTCCAACCAAGAGTTGGTGTGTATAAGAGGCTGGGTTTTTTAGCCTCACCAAATAAACCATCCCCCATGGAACACTATTCTCACTAACTGAAAAATATACAGTATATGTGGAGAGAGAGGAAGAGAAGTCAAAAGAGGGTGTATGTGAGTCACTGAGCAGAGTTTGTTCTTCCCAATTGTGCAAATCTCTCCAGAGTAACCTACCCAAACCAAAGACTTACTCACCACCCATGTTACAACTAGTTTAATTTCTGAAATGAGGGAAGGGGGGGTTTCGTGTGGTCTAGTCCAACACACATACACAAAAAAAGTTTGTTAAAAAAATGTGTGTGTGTGTGTGTATGTATACATATGAGGTTTTTTTAAACGAGGGAGACATTTCACATTATAAGCTTTTTAATGTAATATTCCAGCTTTTGAATACTTGATGTACATGGTTTTTTGAATAAACTTCCAATTCTGTATTATTTTTTCATTGCTATCTATAAATATTAGGTTACTACGTTATATCATAAAAAAATTGTAATGTGATAATCAAAAAAGGTAATGCTTGTAGAACGTTATCATACATTTTTCTTTCTTTCAGATGAAATATCCTAGCCAGACAGATGTGTTATTGAAAGACTTGTATGTAGAAAATGCAAACCTCAGTAGAGAACTGCAAAACTGTGAAGAAAGACTACAAAAGGCTGAACAAAACAGTACTCGACTACAGTATAAGTGTAAAGTGTTGAGTAAACTATTGAAAGACATTACACGAACTGCTGTACTCTAATAAACTGTGTGTCTAGAAAGGCTGGTCAGTTTTAAATAGACTGCTTGCAAATTTTATGTTACACAAAATGCTGATCAGTATTATTTAAGTAAAGTGCTTGTCAATGTTACACACTTTGCAAGCTACTGTGTGGGATTAGCTGGAAGTGGGAAGACTGGTCAGTTAACCTCTGTTTGTATTAAGTTGCCATAGCAGAATTTACACCATATTTGTGGAACTTAGCCTGCAGACTATAGAAAGTATACAAATCTGTTTGTACTGAACAAACTTGAAACAGAGTTTGAAGGATGAGACTGCAGATCTCATTAAGTTAGTTTTCACTTTCTTTTGCGACGTTTACGTATATGAAAATTATGTTTGTGCTTTTGTATTTTCATTTGTTGTCAGTATATTTTATTATATGAATTGTAAATATGTTTTTGCTAACTGGCTATTAAGTCATATTCACAGACAGTCACTGCACACCATCCATCTCTACACAAGCACACCCACGTACTAGTTCCAAGAAATGCAACCATATTCTCACCTTCTCTGCACACTTCTATAATTGTCATATTTCCAAATATCAAGAACTGCTGTTACTTGTGCAAAGTTTAAAAGCAACATACTTTTACTATAAACAATTGCTAACAAACTCTTACTCATTTTCACACTTTGTTATACTGTTGTATTCTGTGCTATAATGAATATACTAGACATTGACACTTTCTGCTGTAAATATTTCCATTGTTACTTTTTCATCATTTGGGTTATTGAGTTTTTATGAGATGTATTTAAAAAATATATGTGAGGTAAAATGTATTCTTATTTTTTGTACTTTTCAAACACTCACAGAACATTAGTTTAAGTGATCATTGTTTAAACAATGTGGATGTATTCTAGGAACTCTAGGTGCTTTTGTTTTAACTTATATTGCATCACATCTTCCATATGATATATCTCTCTGATTTTAAGAAAAGCATTGAATATCTGTGCTACTGTTGTCAAGAATAAAATAGTTAATTTTGGAAGTCTGACATCAAAATGATTTTCTAATAGTTTATCTTAACTGAATGTGCACAAGGTCAGTTCAATGGGCCAACCCAATTTTGGAAAAAGTGTGTTGACTACTAAAAGTCTGAATTTAATGTGTGTCAAGCTTTAAGAAAAAGGTAAAATCTAAGAACACAAAAATATCAATGTGTGACAGAAGTATTTGAACTCAAGAAATGTCTGTGAATTGATGATGATGTGAGTGCAAGGTGATGTTCATGTGAAGTATAAAAATACAATTGTTTATCATACAGTTTCATATCTATAGGTTTTTCAGTATCCCTGTATATTGTATCTGGTATTTACCCTTTTCTACCAATTTGCTTAATTAGTATTATAGGGTAAAATTAATATTTAATAATTGTAAAAAGATCGTGGTATGCACACTTCGACCCCCCTTATCCATGCACATTTGGTTAATGTATGGTGAACTATACGAATTGCTTAATATTACACTTGGAACATCATTATACATAGGATTTAAGCTTGCAAGTGAATTATATTCTATATAGATTTCTCTTTTAACTGAAGAAAGCAAGGATGTAGTTAATCATCAAATAAATGGTGTAAAACATAGAAATATAAAACGTACTAGTTCTGTATAGAACCAACTTACATTCTTAGCATGTGAAAACTTCAATACTCTGTAGTAAAATAGTTTATATCAGCAGAAAATGACAACATTTAGCTGGCTATATGACACTATTTGTTTCAGTGCAAAGCCACATAATGGATTATCTGTGTACTGTCCACCACAGAAAATCTAACCCCAGATTTTAGAGTTGCAAATCTGTAAACTTACAGCTGACCCACTTGGGGATGATATCGTTAAAATTAAGATGTTTGAGGTATCCCAAAAATGTGTTCTGACTTTGTTTCCATTTGTTCTACACTTTAAATATGTCTTCTGTTTCTTTTGTATGTTTGTAAACATATATAAATAATTTACAGATTTTAGTTAAAGAATTTCTGTCACAGGCAATTTCAGTTACATTCACTAAGTTTTATCAAGATTTCTGGAGATCAGTAGCATACACACTTCACTTATTTTCTATTACAGGCACTTTTTCACATTGACTAGACTATAATGAGATCACTAGATCATGCATATACATGTTACTTAATGTCTATGTCAATGCACTTGAATTTCTTTGTTAACCTACTTTAGTATTCTGATAATCATACATCTACTACTAAAGCATTGCTTTATTGTGTTTCTATAATGATTAACATTCATCTGTTTTTTTCCAAAATGTCACATGATTATTTATATTGACATGATCATGTCAGTGCAGTAAAGAATACTATGGATTCCCAAAGTTTGATTCATCACTTACCTGTCTTACAGTAGTCTAATTAATTTAACATTACTCATCCTTCTCTACACATCTGAGCGATTGTTAAAGTATGTCACTTTTGTGAAATTTCATTTTTAATTATATTATGTTAAAAGAATGTTTTTTTTTTTACAGAAATCTTTAAAGTGTTAATTTACTTTTTTCTTTGTTAATAAATACTTCATACTTTGAATCTAAACCAGAAGTAAGATTATTTTTAAGCATTTGTACAGAGTATGGAAGTTAATTGATGGAAAGCTTAACTCTATAGTGTCTCATTTTGCTTCATATTTATAGGATGTGTTCAGTGTGTACCAGGTGAAATAAAAAATAATAATATATTAATCTTTGTTAAATACTTGTTTTTAAGTGGTGTTCTAGTAGTAGACAGTGTATTCAGTAAACATCTGCTTATATGGTGAATCTTTTCTTGCTTTATGCTATTGTACAGAAAAGTTTTATACATAAAGCAGAAGATTAAAGTTTGTATAGTTAGCAGGCTTATGTATCAGAAATTGTTAGAAACATCTTAATTGTTGATAATAAATATTGTAAAAGCATGTTCAAAAACTATTTTAAATAGAAATATAAACAAGTAGGTTACTGATGTGTGCATGTTTCTTTCAGACAGAAATTTTGTTGGTATTAATAAATGTCAAAATCGTACCATAATACTTTATTCAAGAGTTAAAAAACTGTGATATCTCATGTTGAACTAAAATCCAAAGAAGTTATACTTTGCACAGTGTAAAGTACATGAATCATTTCGGTAGCTACAGAGACATGAGGTAAAATGTACCCTTTCCAAAGTGCAATTTGTAAAATTATATTGGTGTAAAATAAATTATATGACTTTTACTTGCTATTTCAATTTTTTTAACTTGATGAAGTCATTACATTTGAGTTTTAATAAAATTAAATATTGGTGAGTGTTTATAATAAAAAATAAAACTGATGGGAGTTCAGGTCAGATATTTTGCTATGTGTAAACTGGTGATATGAACCCTTTTAAATATTATTCAAAAGTTTTATCTACTAACTTAAAGGAGAGACAAAAATGTCAAACCACACTCAATCAATCTGTAACTGTTTTAAAGCTGTAGTACAAATCAGTAGTAAACTACAATTATTAAAAAATAAACTTTTGGTATTTCCCAGCTGAAAATATTAAAAAATAAACATTAAAATGGTATCACAAAATACCAACTGAAAATTTTACTTGTACAATATTCTTTCCATTAAATATAAAACCCTCTATGTGCTACATATTGTGATTGCTAGGTTTTGAAGTATAAAGGGTTGGTTGAATAAAACTTCAACAATAATCTTTTAAAATGAATTTTGGGCATGTGCACTTTTACATTGGAATAAGACCTCTTTTCTTCCTCCTAAATAGCACCTTATCTGTCTACATAGATACTTAAAACAAAAAATTTTCCCATAATTGTGACTTACTGTTTTAAAATAATACTAGTCAAATTTCCAATGAACATTGAAGTTTCCTTGATTATTTTCTTCTCACTTACAGTAAATGCTCATGTCCTTAAAATTGTGTGGAACTATCTGCACAATAAAATTTAAGAAACAAAAATGTCAAACAAAGAAAAGAATTTGTTCAATGGTTGTCTCTATGTTTAACAAGTTCTGTTGAATTGGCAACACAATTTCTCACAAATTTGAAAGAAGCAAAGCCCAGATAAATAAAACAAAGAATGGGAGATGAGCTAACTATGAAATACTAAAGAAAATTAATTCACTGGAAAAACCAAGCATAGAAAAGAAATAACTTAAAGTTTGCCATTATGAATCAACAGTTTAAAACATTAAAGTGCCTGGGAAGAACTAAGTAGAAAAGTAATCATAAATGAACAGAAAAATAAGAAAAAGTAAACACCACAATGGAAGAGATTAAACATTTATAAAATATAAATAAAAATTAATGAGATATTTTCCCAAGAAACCAAAAAAAAAAGACAATAACTGAATTTCTAAAGGAATTTTTGATGAAGTCAGAATCTCTGAACAAAAGATATTAGTAAATATGCAATAATACCAGTCATATGGAGTACCAAAGACACAAAGAACTTTTGTTAGTGAGACCAACCCTATATTCTTTTATATTTATCTGGAGTGATTAGGTCATATTTTTTAAACTTTTATCATAATCAAACATAAATGAACTTATGATTGTAAAGCAACACAAAATAAAAAATGCAAAAATATTGCATGTAAACAAAAATACACAAAAAAAGAGAAATTAGGAAGCATTAAGAAAAAATAACTGAAACCTAACATAAATAAAACATTAGCAATACCATTATACTTGTATTAAATTTACATAAAAACAAACCAGATGGGGCTAATGTCATTCTATATAAAACCGTTTTGTTGTTAAGCACAAAGCTACTATCTGTGCTGTACTCACTGCAAATTGTGTAACCTGATTTTTAACATAACATTTACAGACCAACATATATTGTTTCATCCACGAAACTAAACTATGCATAAAGAAAACCTCAAGGTCTGCCATTCAAATATTTATTAAATCTTCCCTTAAATTTACTGCTTCCATCCAAAAAGTTGAAGATGACTCCTATTCTGCAAAAATTTATATTTGTGTCCTCTATTCCTACCATTCTCACCATTAAGTATGCAAAAATATAATGCATAGATACTATCAATTCCCTTAGAAATTTAAACACCTCAATCAGATCCTTCCTAATTCTTCTTTTTTTTTCACAAGAAAACAAGTTAAGAGATCTTAACCTTACCATCCCAGGTACCTCCCTAGTAGATCTCCTCCAAACCCTTTCCAACAGTTCAATGTCTTTCATAAGGTAAAGAGTCCAAGACTGAATGCAATATTTGAAATGTGGCCTAACCAGTGACCTATACAATGAAATTATAACCTCTTTAGACTTGTATTTAATATTTCTATATGTACAACTTAATACCCTACTTGCCTTACCAATAGCAACAGCACAGAGCCTGGATGGCTTAAGAGACTGATCAATTAGAACACCAAGATCCTTTTCGTGCATAAAACTGTTAAGGTTATTCAAATAAAAATTATATTTATAATTCAAATTATGATAATCCACATGTATTACCTTAATTTATCATAACTAGAAGCCAGCTGCCATTTATTAGCCCAATACACCATATAACCCAAATCATTTGCTCACAGTTAGCAACATCCAAGACCTTAATATCATCAGCAAATTTAATCATTTATTGACCACTTCTTCATCTATGTTACTACGTAAATAAAAAAGGACAAAGATCCTAACACTGAGCCCTGAGGTACCCCACTTGCAACATTAATCCAGTTTGACTGAACTACATTTCTGAACAACCCTCTGCTTTCTTCAGTACAGTCACTTTTTTTTATCCAATCAGGTCATTTTTTTCTAATAGGCCTTTTATGTGGCACCTTATTAAATGCTTTTTGAAAATCCAGATGTGTCAACTCAAATCTCCTCTACATATTAAAGCAGTAACCTCTTCACAGAATGTCAAGAGATTAGTGAGGCAAGATTTTCCCATTGTGAAACCATGCTGACTATCTAATAAAATTTTAAACTTTGTTAAGTGACTTTGCTAAGCATCTTTTATCAGCCTTTCAAAACGTTTTTCCACCACTGATGGAATACTAACAGACCTATAATTACTGGGGCAAGTTTTATCACCTCAATTGAAAAGAGAAATCACATTAGCCAATTTCCAATCCTCTGGCACCTGTACCACTATTCAAGGACTTTCATATAAAAAATAGTATTATTGGCTCACAAATTCAATCTTTAGCTTTCTTCAAAACACTTGAGTAAATATCATCTGATCTAGGGGCTTTATCATTCTTCAACTTTTCAATTTTTTCTTAACAAGTTAAGAATTAATGTCATCATTTTGTCTCCACCTAATAATTATCCAGGACAAGGAATATCACTTAAATCTTCATTACTAAAAACTGAAGAAAAGGCAAAATTTAATAACTGGGCCGTGCATTATAAGCCCTCAGAATTACCAGGGGAGCAAGATTATCTGATTGGATGTATAAGTATTATAATGTATATGTACTTCTGAATGATTTACATGATCACGTCTCACTGGTAGAGATGAAATTTTATACTCAAATAAATCTAGTATCTCATCAAAGGTTTTAAAATATTAAATATCAACTGCAAAATGCACAGGCACCTTTCTGGAAGGAGAATGTTTTTCCTTTGTCAAACATAAACTGGTGAGTAAAAAAAAGAAAAAACATACTCTGCGATTTTTAGTGATTTCATGGGAATTAATAGTTTTTGCTATTGACTCACCTGATATATGGAAGTTTGGATGCTGATACTGTGATGAGATTCAGGAGAAATTTCCAGTTTAACTGATGGAGGTAACAAGGCAAGAAAGAAGTTTTGTTTGTTTATTATCAAGCACAAAGCTAAAGAATGAGCTATGCATGCTTTGCCCACTGTAGATATCAAAAACTGATTTCTAGCTTTCTTAACCCTTAGAGTTAGTACTGAGCCACCATTGAGCAGGAAACAAAGTAATCAGTAAGTCAAGTGAAGCTCCATTATATATATATATATATATACCTGCTGTTATAGGTGGTGATTTCATGTTGTTACAAATTCACATTATATATATATATACAGTAATTTATCTATTGAGTATTAACATGTCCAGTTCAATGTTGTATATCAGAAAAACTAAGATGCAAAATTAGCTCAGTTACAGAATTTCTACAATGTCTAATAATTGGCATATGTGAGATAAATTAATCTAGGTGTTGAAGTACCATAGCTGCCAAATGTTGGTGTATACAAGTTTGAATGACAAATTTCACTATGGGGTTATTATAGTTGGTAATTCTTCAGAAATTAGTAATGATTTGGTGTACATTTGATACATCTTAACATTTTTCTCATGCCTGGTAATTTTTCATAAGATATCCAAACAATTTACCCCCAAATGTTAGTATTTTTATCAAAGAAAACATGGATAAAAAACAAAGTAATGTTGACAAGCAACAAAAAACCTAATGGTGGTAATAAGCCCATAGGTTTATCTAGTAAGTGTTAATATACATCTAGTAAGTGGTATTAAATAAAAATGTTATGTATATATATATATTTACCACCATGCTTTTTTTTTTCGCTTAACAGTTCAGCACCTTTTCTTTTTTGGAAGTACCATACACAATCAAATATCCATGCTGTATCAAATAAAGTGTTGAGTTTTTCTGCACATACAGTTCAGGTACATTTTGCTTTGGTAGAATACTTATAATTTTCATAAGTTGTGTGTTTTTATGTCTGAAGCTAAAGCTTAATATTATTTGTTAAACTTCATAATAATAAAATTTATCAGCTTATGTCCACATATAATTCAATGGAAATGCATGGAACCAATAAACTACCAATGAATATATATATAGTATCAATGTGCAGCAACATCAAACAAAGAGTACATTAAAAGCCATCCGCCTTCTTAGAATGTAGTCGACTCTATCAGGTGCTCACTATTTTCATATCTCCAATCATTTTTACAGCATGACAATTCTCTGATTTATACAAAATATTGAAAATAAAAATACACTGACTGAATCATGATGAACTCTGGTGGTGTAAGAAAAACTTGGCAAGAATGACCAATGTAGTAACATGTTTAAATAATTATGTATATAAAAAATGAATATCAATGTATCACTGTTTGTAACTTAAAGAAAATTATCAAAGTATTTAAAATTTTCAACTAGGGGCACAAAACTGAACAACATTTTAGAGAAATTTGTAATGTCACTACATTGATAAATCTGGGTCATCTGGGTTAGAAACAGAAAAGTTCTTTTGACATCAACAGCTATACGCAAAATTCAACAACTCTCATATTTTGTTTTTGCTTAGGTCTAAAGAAAGAAACTATTTGAAAGAGAACATAACACTAACACTATGATTTTTGTATACATTTTATTATTGTTTTTAAATACAGTATAAGGAAACAAACAAGGGACAAAAAGATAATTGTTTTATATAACAAAAGTATTAATTTATATGATATATTGTTCATATTTAAAAGGACCAATTATCCATATACTTCTAAAATTCTGAGATTTGTTTGTTTGCTTGTCTGTGATTAAATACAGCAAAAACGGTGCACAATACTGCCATATTTGTAATGAAACGAGAATAGAAACAGAATAAAACAAGTTTCGCTAAAATCGGGCCACGGGTTACCGAGTTAGCCGCATTTTTCGGGCTACTTTTATGACAATTTCTAGATGAATTTAGGTACACTAGATGGCGCCACATATCGGTTTATCTATCTATCTATTCGTTTTCCACCTCATGAATCACTTTAAAATATCTTCTATACAACAATATATGCACAACAGAAATTAAATGATGAGATGAAAATGTGTTATAATGGCACATAGAAAGAACAACAATAAAATGGACCTACAATATTATTGACTATTTACAAATAGTAACTATGGAGACGAGGTAATAAAATAAAAATCAAGTGGAGAACAACAACAAAATTTTATAAACGAAAATCTCTCGCCGAGCATTAGCT
>NW_013665802.1:654734-663256 GCF_000517525.1 Limulus polyphemus | reverse complement strand
AAGAATCTATATATATATACTACTAAAACTCAAGAGATTGTTTGTTTGTTTATTTTCTCAGTCAAAAAATCATTCACACTACCGTTCGCACTCTTTACAAAACTTCTTACTTCACTTTTTTTTGAAAAATGAAATGGTCTTTCCTTTTACTCTCGGTCAACAATCAAATATCTTTTTTTGAATTATGAACAACACAAATGAATTGAAATATTTAATTAAATTACCTCAAAATAAACCTTCATCTCGGTGCAATATTGAAATTAGCTTGAATTCTTCATAACCTCTGAATAATGGTTGATCCATCGGGTCATAGTGGTCTAGTTATTCATTATAGGGTTCATGCAACTTGGCTACCATAAATTTCCATTAATACATGCTACAAAGCTAAAGCTTTGTTATACAGTCACACACTCTCCAGAATATTCAAACAAGCTTTCCAATAACTTGATTAATAACACCGACAGATTTATCAAGTAAGTGCAGAATATGGAAGTTATTTTGTTTAACAAGTTATTGACAAGAATGATAAGCATATTTTTCCATTTTCAATTAGTTTTTGAGCTTAGCTTACTAATACACTTCTGTTTATCTTTGGCTGTTTTATTATATCTACTTGATTTTGTCAGTAATATAAGTTCAGTGCTATTCTCAACTTTCTCAGCCATTTCATCGGCTGATGGTTGTTCTTGTTTGTTTGTTTGTTTGTTTAGGATACTTGCATAAACAACTCAAGGGCTATCTCTGCTAGCCTTCCATAATTATAAACTGATAGACTAGAGGGATGGCAGTTACAAAATAGCAACTACAATCACCTCTTTGGCAGTTCTTGCCTCACCAAACAGTGGGATTTACTGTTATCCTTACAATGCATAATTTTTCTCATGGTAACTGGATGCAAACAATGAATTCACAAATTCACAGTCTGGCACACTAACTATTGGGCCATGTTTAACCCACATTATTTGATTCAAGCAAGTAATTGATATCTTCCTCAATTTCTCTCTTCTTTGATTTAATCAGTTTCATCTAGCAATTTCTTCATTTTGAAGAATTCACTTGCCACCATAATTTTTCTTCTCTAAGTGTTGTGCATATTTCTAGCATGTTCCCCTGGGCATAAGTCAACATATCTTTCATGATAGCAACATTTATCATAAAACCAGTATTTGATATATGTTCATACATAACTCTGTGCATTACAAGTTTTTTTCTTTATTGAGAAGCTTTGCTCTATAGAAGTCTGATCAAGAGAAAGTATCAAGACAAGCACTGTGACTTCTCACATTCTTTTTGTTATCCACGTAATGTCTCACATTTTCCAATAATTTGAAGTCAAATAACTATCTTTCATTAGCACTAACTATTTCTGCTATGAATATCTTCTATCCACACTGAAAGATATTCCTATCAAGTTTTTTTTAACTCTTTAGCTGAAAGCAAGTTTGCTTAAGACATGATTAAAGTTTTTTTGGCATTAATCTGATGTCTTAGCCATGGAAATAGTCAGGACATGACACAATGGGCAAAGTGGATGCTTGAATGGTAACTTCACAAGTAACTTTGCCACTTTATATTCATATTGAACTCAATCACAAACATTAATATTTTTGAAGTTTTTGTGTGAGCCTTCATTGATGGTATCAATGTACAGCAGTTCTAATATACTGTGTACAGCCTTGAAAAGGTCATTTTTGATGTATCGAGTCAGTGGGGAGAAATGATAAAACAGTTTGATATTCCATCAGAAATTACTTAAACTGCTTCATAACAGAGATGTAAAAGAGAGTCTTAGTAAAGTCGCTACATTATTGCATCCTTCTTTGACTATTTCAAATCATTTTGCTTTCAGCAACGTACAGTTTGTGTCCTTTTGAATCACTTCAACATACTGTTTCATTTTGGGAAGCATTTCTACAGCACATTTCAGTTATGGGAATATTCTATATTCATCTAAAATACATTTTTTGAAACATCTGTGGACCAGTAACTCCTAATAAGCTGGGGTATCTTCCAGTAACCAGCATGCCTACAGAATTCCATCTACAACCAAGTCTACAGCTTCTGACCCTTTTCTGAAAACTTCATGCATTAGATGGTGACTGCAAATACCTACAAAAAAGGGGAACAAGTTAGTAAATTTGATCAACACAATTACAAGTTCAGTCTCTTCTCTAAATGGATAATTAAAGAGCTGTTATTAGGCCTAAATATAGTCAATGAGAAAAATATAGTCTTTAAAAATAACTTATCTATGTTTAACTAAAATAAGTTATACACTCACCACAATACACTTTAGTTTCAACGAGACTGTAAAACACCCAGCTAACATTGCACCCATCCATGGATACTTGTATCATGTTCATAAGACTCAGTTTGCCCAACAGATCAGTAAAAACTAAAACGCTTCAACATATCTTCTGTTGTGATATGCTCAGTAAATGTTGAGTCAAGATGGTGTAATACTACATGGATGTGTGTGTGTGTGTTGTGTCCTCAGCAAACATATAAAACTGTTTATTCCATGTTTTGAAATTCAGCTTCGCATTAAACCATGCTGATTAATTTACTCATTACATATGGTGCTAGTGATTTCTAGCCCAAAGAAAACAAGCATGGTAACACCTTTATATCCCATTTCTGCACAAATAATTATGCTGTATAGAAACATTCACATGAATAATTCCTTAATGTTCTTATAGCTTTTATGTGAATGTCTCATTGCAGTAACTTTCAAACATACATAACCATATGGTTAAAAGCTAACATTGGCTTAAACTTAGGTTTACAGGAAACGTGGAGTAGGCCTAGGCTTATTCACATTCACTCACTTCAACAACTCAGTTAATGCCTATTTACTAATATTTTTAGTGGCACAAAGGAATATCTTAATGTTTATTCCACGTTTTTTAGCATTCTCAGCAATTTAAAATTTTTAAGCATATTTTTTTTTTTTTCAAAGCCAATTCATCCTAGTCAATATATTGAATTATTTCACTCTTCTTTCAGTTTTACTGTCACTTGCAACATCACTGCCAGATTGTAGTCAACACAGATTAAAATGATATTTCCCCAAAATTCTGATCAATGAATGCCTTGAGGATAAAATAAATGCATATAGAAATGTATGACACAGATTTACTCAGAGGTACCACCATGGCCAGTTTCTAGCCTTCAATGATCTATGTAAGCACCTTATATAGCTCAATGAAAGTCCCATAGTTCAAACACACAGGAACTTCAATATCATTAAGCTGATTTTCAAACTGCATATGAGAGGAAATGAAAAGAAAAAATGTTGATCTTCACAGCTAATTACCTCATTTAAAGATTGAGTAACTTTTATTTTTAAAAGGCAGATCTTATGACTCGTTTGTATATCACTGCAGTTTTTGTGGTGTCCACATACTGCATCATATTGAGTAATTTTTCCTTGTTATAACGGCACTTACCACAAAAAATACTGGATGAAGTTACTAATTTTTTAAAAGTAAAATACATTGGAAGCCCAGGAGTAATTAGTACAATTAATTGCATTACTGATGATTTTTTTTAATTTTATGTGACTAATTAGGGACCCTGTAACTAACAAAGTCACAAACCAACAAGCAATTTATTGTACAAGTAGCTCCAAAACATGTTAAAAAAGCTGGTCACTACTAGGGTTAAAGCCATTGATAGAAAAATTCCTTGTTTTAAACACCATTAAGGCCTGGTAGTTGCTATAACAGTTTTCAAGGATTTCATGCAAGCCCTGTTGCTATATTTTTATTCTTTTTGATCATTTAATAAGTATGTCAAAGTAAAATTTCAATGTTTGTTAAAAAAGTTTACTCAGGAGATAGAACACTGCAAAACCAAGTTGGAAACACTCCAGGAAATGAAGTATTAGGTTTGGTTTGTTTAGAATTTTGCACAAAGCTACATGAGAACAATCTGTGCTAGTCATCCCTAATTTACCAGTGATAGACTAGAGGGAAGGCAGCTAGTCAACACCACCCACTGCTAATTCTTAGGCTACTCTTTTACCAACAAACAGTGGGATGGACTATCACTTATAATGCTGAAAGGACAAGCATGTTAGGTGACAGGGATATGAACCTGCAAACCATTAGCTGATAATTTCAGATCTAACTGTGGAAATATTATGTAGGTGGTATTTGTGCTGGGTATGTGTGTGTGTATATTTGTAGCATAAATGAATGCAGCATATGCTTCAGAAGGTTTTATAGTTCAAAAGACTTTATTGAATTATATAAGATAATCACATAAAATGATTTTCTTCCCCCTTTTTTCCACAAAAGCAAGAGATTCCCCCCCAAAACCAACAGCACCTTTACTTGAATAAAATTTCCAATGATGTCAGGAGTTTTTTAAATATATATATTATTTGAAACACTTAAACTGCAATTAGTACATCTTTATGTTGTATATAATTTTTATATTGGTGTGATATATATATATGAATCTGATTTAATATTTATTTTATACCTGCTTTTACATGTTCAACAACATGTAGTTAACATTATAGAACACTATTACAAATGAAGTATCCCATTTATTATTAAACCAGATGTCTCTAAAGTATATGCATTTGTCTGATTTATTAAACTATATTTATCTACAGTAATACAACATGGAAAATAAAATAAATTCTTTTTGTATAAAAGCATTAGAATTAGTTGACTTAGTTTTGTTGTTCAAAAATATCTGTTTTATGCTTTAATATTATTTTAGAATAGATAAACATTCTACTACACCCTTTGATGATATTGCAGCTCTCAAAAAAAGTATTTCTTTAAATGGAATGAAATTGGATAAAATGCATTTTTTTGTCACTGTACAACATATATTACAAAAAATATTTATATTATTGGCACTTTTCACTTACAACAAATAATGATCAAATTCAACCCAAGTATATGAATGAAGACTTGAAACGTTTAAGCACAGGTATACTTTCACTGTGATCAAATAATAAAAAAGGAATGTCAATTTCGTATGTTTAATACATATGGTATTGATTATTTTTCAAAAATTCTAACAGTTGCTTTGTAGTACACATACCTCAGTCATTAAATATTACAATAAAGGGAAATTATCAGTCATGTTGCTTATATTGTACTATATCATAATTCAGAGTTATAATACAATAAAATATATCGAAATAATTTTTTTAATTATCAAATTTGTGAAATATTTTTTTGGATGTATACATGCAACATGAATCATGAAATCATCAATAAACAAAGTTACTATAATTTAATCAATAACATCTGGCAAGTTGTCAAGAGAAATTCTCTTTTCAAATTCCTCACCAACAGCATCAGAAGTTAGAAAGAACAGTGTCTAGTGCCCGAGAATATAAAATTTTAAAGTCCTGGTAACATATTAGATACCATAGTTGTGCTTACTAAGAAAACTGAAATTGAAATATGGAAGTAATTACTACAAATAAAACTGTAGCCTTGCCTATGTACATTAAAATTTGGCTACTTTGTTAGAAATTCCTCATTTGCTTCAAGAGAAGAATCTGAAAGATCTTTCTACCAAGAATAAAATATGGTAGTAGCTTTCAAATACTGTTACAAATCATTGATATTTGTAATTCAAATTGGTTACCTGTTTACATTATTTAAAAAACTGGCTTGTTAAATATTGAACTTATATATCTGGCTGAGGTAAAGCTCAATGCAACCCTATCCCTTCCCAAGACACAGACACTGGTATTATGATAGATCAGGGAATTCATGGTGATTTTGATCTTGTTTGTGCAGCTCCTGAAAAAGTTCTATGAGATTTTTCAATCCAACAAGAAACCCATCTTCATGGTTACCCATCTGCCAAGGATCACGATGTGAGATGTGAACATTTAACGGTAACCGACGCGTTTTAGCAAAATCAATCAACCAGACGTTGGCATTCTTCATGTCATGAACAAAGAGTAAGGAACTTCCAATAAGCTGTTAGTTACAAAAAAAGAAAATGTTGTAAACTACTTAAATTGTTTAGCTTTAATAACAAATACAATTACTAGCTACTCAGAAATTTTTTTAACAATTCATTTTATTCTACTTAACTGAATAAACTCTAATATGACTGGATGCATTGATTTGATGCACCTAATGTAGGTGTGTTTTATTCCATAGCCACAAAAAACAAACTAATGGATGAGATAATTGGAAAACTGTGAGAAGCTTTCAACAGGTTATGTAGCTTTTGCATAAATATTTGTACATGTGATATTTCCATGAATTTGCAACTTTAAGCATTCAGAAAGATTTTATAGTTACATGTTGTTGTTGTTTTAAAAAAAACAATTAAAATGGTTTACCTTTCTTGTAGATTTCAATTACTGATTTTTATGTCTTCCTATATTCTTGTAAAACACTCCAATTAAGTTTTATATATAAAATTGTAATTTTTATATATGTTTTAATTTGAGAAACATTGCATGCAGTTTCTCTGTGTTTATGATCACTGATGCACAATGAAAATAACTTTTTTACCAAAATTATAAGCAAGCCAACTTTTTTTAAAATGTTAGTCAGATTTTATTTGGTGTATGTAATAAGGTCTAAACTCATTTTATGTTCATTTATATATATCCAAACCATTATTTGTCAAAAGTGACAAACACCTGCATGTGTGTGTGTGTACATCTCCCTTTAACTGGTAAAACACCAGACTGTCACCAAACCTGGCAGGTATCATTAAGGCTCCCTGGACAGTGGTCATTGTTTGGACCTGACATGTATGTCACCCCTGGATCTTCCCTGTGTATTGAACAGGTATGTCATCTAGCACATTTAAACTTATTTCTATTGATTTTCTTTGCGGTTATTTAGAGCAATCACATATGATTTAAATACAGTCTAAAAAACAGTGGCATTGTCAAAGAAATGAAACCTAATGCATTTAAGTGCAAAGTGATCTGACTAAGACTACTTCATCTTGTTCTACAAAAAATATTTCTTATCATACTGCAACTTCACAATTGAAATATAGTATAAAATGATAAAGAAGCTTTAACAAGATATCAGGACTATAATTGTCAGAAATTGGTCACAAACATATTTTCTCTTAGCAACACATCACCAAACTAAGCTTTTATCATTTTGTTCTGATTTCTAATTGAGTTTTCTGCTAATATGGAAGCCATACTGGCTTACACAGTTAAAAAGAACAGAAAAAAAAAGGCTTCTATTACGTGTTTAAATCACTAATTTATGACTTTTGAAAGCTAATTACACCACACCATGACAACCAAGGTTTAGAAACATTGATTGATAACATTATAATTGTGTTGAAGCTTCATGGTTCAAGGTTTCTATTTTATTCAAAATATTTTTGCTTTTCTTCCTAGGGGATACTGAATTCAGGAAAATGATAAACATTAATGGTTTTTTTTTGTTTATTTTGAGTTCACTGAAATAAACACCAAACTCAAAATTTGAGATAGAAAAACGTTAATGTATAAAATTAAATAAATGAGCATTTTATTGAGTACATTTAGATTGTGAAATATTTACAAAAATATGTGGAAGAATGAGTAAAGTTTATTTTTTATTATTTCTTTAATTCAATGCATGGTGCAAGTTTACTTTTGGGGCAGAATGACCCTACCAGGCACCACACAGTTGAAGTAAAATGAAACTGAAAATTAAATTTAAATTAAAACTAACTAAATGTCTGATACAATAAACAAGAAAGAGACTATATATTACTAATACTTAGTCTGAAAAGAAATTGATCTATGAAATATTCTCAAAACAGACAAGTTATGCTCAACTTTTTTTTTTCTACTCTTTGAATTAAACCCAATTCTACTTACAAATGTATGAGGATACATGAAAGAAATTCTTTATCATGGACTTAGCTTGCCTAACAAGAAAAGACGTGTTTAAACTACAGATCCTTACTTCACACACCAAATTGCAAGGCAATCTATTACAAAATACACCAGACATGAAATCTCCAATTTTCTTCGCACCAAAAGTACAGATACTTTATTTGATAGAAAAACATACTTAACTTTCATGGATTTTTTTTTAAGTTTGGAACATTGATGGATCTTTACAACCTACAATTAGGTGTCAAATTTGGTCTAAATATAAGCCACAAGTGCAAAGTTATTCAATAAAAACCACCCAATTTTGATCGAAATGTTTGCGTACACCTATGGAAAAAATCACGTGAGCTATCCATCTGAATTTTTTCTACAGCTTTACCTAAGAGTAAAGGTACTGTTTTTTGTCATTCAGATTAGAGACAACTGATTTACAGCAACAAAACTACATAGTTAAAGCATGTGCAGATATGTAACATTGGTTAGGCCAAGCAAAGTAGATTAGCAGTTTCTAGCTCAAGTTTTCAAAAGAATCATATGGGTGGACAGTTATTATCCATTGCCAACTTTTAAGCACAAGTTTGCTATATTTTCTGAAATTATCCTAATTAAAGAGCATTTAGCATCTCATGATATTAGCTTAAGCAATTAGCATAAATAATGATGCTTGATACAG
>NW_013665802.1:652475-653854 GCF_000517525.1 Limulus polyphemus | reverse complement strand
ACCCACCATCATTCCCCAAGTTGAACAAAAACCTCGGACTAGCTAAATAATGAATGAATATTTGTGGTAAAATTCTTATCAATGCTATAAGTGTAGCTACCAGTTTGGCTGCCAATTTTTATTTCATTCCTCTAAGTCTCATGCTCAATCCTTTTTTGGCCACACCTTTTTTTTCACACCTAAGGTGTTTTTGATATGATACTCTCTTACAGTGAACATGTATGTGTGTGTGTAAATAAAAATTACACCAATAATCATGTTATCCAGTTTTCATTTATTATAATCTCCAGTTTGCCCCTGAAGAAGAAAAGTCCACCTTTCGAAAGCGCTTGGGTTATAGGGTTTTTTATCATCTTGTATCAAGACTTAAACCTACGTGTTTTTCTGACATTATGAATATTATGTTACCAAGAAACGTTTTCATCATCACAGCTCTACAACCTACAAAAAAATTCTGTATATTTTATTGCTGTAACAGCATTGAACCTAAACAGTGGACAAGCCCCTGTAAGTTTAAAGAATAAACTATAAGGTATTTGTTATATTGTTATTAATTTAGCTTCATATTATTCCCTATTTCAAAGGTTTAGGTCTCTTATACCACATGTATTGTGTATATAGACCCAATACAAACACATAGGTAACACAATTAAACACACTGTCCAGAAAAATATAACACCCTTCAAATGAACTGTGATCTCAAATGACCAAATAATGTTTTTATATCATTAATGTTTTCCAGGATTTCCTGCAACTTTTGTACTCACCGGCAAGAATGGTAGGATTAAGGGACCCAGATATAATTTTGGTAAAGTAGGAGTCATCTTCAGCTAAGACAGCTTTATTTTTCTAACAGAATGGGTTGCCTTCAGATGTGGTGGATGCTTTAATTTAATGGAGCTTAATGGAAGGTTTGATAAACATATTTGCATGGTAAGAGCTGGTTTTGAGTGTTTCATTTTCATTTTAAAGTTTAATTTAGTGAATGGGATGGCCTATATGGACAAACAGGTCCCTTGTTGTCCTTAGATTATATATATGTGTATGTAATGGTTTGTATTGGTCAAAATAAGTCTTTCACACAGGAAAAAAACTCATTCAAATATGACTAGCTGTGTTTATTTGATTTGTCTAACAACTGAGCATTAACTACTTTAAAATTTAGATTTTAAGCCTCATATTAATATTATATATATTAATAATTATGGCATACACAATTAAAAATATACACACACAAAGAAATCATTCCACAAAATACAAACCTCATGACTTGCAAAGAATTCAGAAGTTTCCAAAACACTGTTAATATCCATTAAACGGTTCAAGTATGTCTTCTATGGAATAGAAAAAAAATCTATATACATATATATATATATATA
>NW_013665802.1:609745-651580 GCF_000517525.1 Limulus polyphemus | reverse complement strand
GATTTTAAAATAAAAAACATACAACCAGCTGAAGTAGCAACACAAAACCTAGACTTACATAAAGTACCACATTTTCATCAAATAAAAAAAGACTAATTTAGGTTATGCTTAATAAGCATACACATGGTTTAAAATGACATAAATATCAGCTAATTTAAAAACTGACAAAAACAAAGCATATTATTCTTACATCCAAGTCTTACATTTTGATATCAAAAAATAAGTTTTTGTTATTCAAGTGTCCATTATCAGTCTTCAAGCTCATCAGTATATTCAAAGAACTCACCACAGCATTAGGATAACCATGTGTAAAAGTTCTCAAGGCTGCTAAAACTTGATCTTTAGTTTTGGTTTTCTTGAAATCCTTGCTGGAAGAGCCATCAGCTCTCTATGAGGAAAGAAAAACATCAACAATGTACTTCTATTACACAGGTTCAAAAGCATCAGATTTCAAAACAAACACAAAATGTTTATTACATCCCATGTCAAGTTATGAAAGTCTGTAAAGCTGACATAATTATAACATAAAATACAATAATTCAAAAACTTTTCCCACAAATACCATACACTTGATGCAAAATACATGACAAATTCTACTCAAAGGATTTTTTTTTCTAAGTACTCTGTTGCAAAAGCTTGATCAATTACACAAATTAACTGTGCTTAATAATATCAACACTTGAATAAAAAATAATATATTTCTAATCAGTCATGTGCTGACTGAGGTTAAAAATAAACTGCTGATATTGTCTTTAAATATTTCTAAAAAATAATTAAAACGCCCACATCATTTAACTTACGACTATATTTCCCAGTTATTTTTATTTACTATTATTAATAACTATTAATAAACTTTTAAAAGGTTATATTAGCCTTACTAATTACTTTCCACTAGACTTGTTTTATTGCTTGAGATTATATATGAAGGTGAGGGTTGGTTTTAATTAAACCAATTATTTTTTAAAGTTGTTTTCTTTTTTGTTTTACAAATGTCATAACATAGTTTGTAATTACATGGTTAGTGGTTAATTGATTATGAATTATCTATATTATAAAAGAATTGAAAACTTAATTTTGAGGATTTTTTATTTTTACAAATTTCACTTATAAACAGAAGAGTAGTCATATGATGCTACAAAATTTTTCTTTCATTTTCAACTAAAATTCAATTTCTGTCAGAGAAATAAAACACAAGGTGAGCACGCACGATGCTCAAGAAAAAAAGAATGGTTATTAGCCAGATGTAATTTCATCAAAACTACACAACAAACCATGGTAGTACACAGTACTTTCTGTTGATAGTAAACTGACAAACAATGGTCTTTTTTCATAAGGTATTATATAGAACTAAGCATGCAGGGTTTATATACAAATTCAATATAAGCAAAGACAAGAGGCACAAGTGTTTATGATATACAGGGATGTTGTCACATGACAGCAGTGAAACTTACAACAGGTTTATGACTTAAAGAAGAGGTCAAGGCTGTTCAAGTGTGTGAACAAAAGTTAGATGTTTTGGTGATGTTACTAGGGCCACTGTCATGGTTTTGCTTTAACACTTTCTATTGTTCCTGAACAATTGTTTTCGTTTTTGGGTTGGTAGAGGAGAAAATTTTCATCCAAAAGTATATTATTTCCCGATTCAAATTGATGACATGCTAAAGTCTATTTCTCAAATTCATCCCTACGCATATTGATGTTCTTCGAGTCTGATTTTCAAAAAAAGTGAGATTTGTCATATATATATTTCTTACCTCATTCAAGTTCACATTAGACTCTGAATGTATTAAATATATATACAACTTTCATATGAGTTTCACTTTTGAAGCTGCATATTTATGTATACAAATTTTGTTTATTAATTGTTAATGTTACATATAATGTATTTCCATGAATGTTTGGGTATTTTCTAACTTGGGGTTGAAAAACAGTATGGAAAAAGTTTCATATTGTGTTTTTATTGATGAAAGCTTAAGATGTTCTACATATATAATAAATCACGTGGTTTCTAGATACATGTAGAATGTGTTTAAATTTTTTACACAAATGCCATGATATCTTCCTTTTATATTTTCAATCATTTTAATTTAGAGATCTATGTAGCATTTATGGTATATCTACATTTAAGATCACACTGACAATAAAAAGTACATAAGCACTATAATCATATACAAAAATAAACATGTAAGATGAAAGAGAACAGAAAAAAAAGATTAACTGTATGACCTTTGACAATACTTTTAGAAAGTGCTATAGTTACAGTGGTATTTCCATATTTTATCAGTATTACTTTAAGTGGACCATTGTAAGATCACAAGAACATGGTCAGAGTGACTAGACACCAAACAGATAAAGTCCAGAAAGAAATCACTATAATGGTAACTTTAAGTCAATCTCAAATTTTAGTCTGCATCTCATCAACTTAGCATCGTTGAATTTGAATGTGAAAAACACAGTTTGATAAAAAAAAAGAAAAAAAGACCTTAATTCCCTCCACTCTGAAACCAAGTGTTGCCGTTGAACTGATAGATTCTCGCCACACCATGTAACGAGGCTTTGTTATTGCCTTTAAACTCCGTTCTTCTTCTGTTGGTTCAGACGGATCAATCTGAACCATTTTCTCATACATATCCTGAATAAATAAAAAAGATAATTAAATAAGTTAACATTTCCAACAGAATTTACATAATGATGCAACTTCAGCTTAAAAGCTTGGGTCTGAATATATATGTTTTTAAGAAAATTTTATTCAAATCCATTAGTTAGAACATGTTACACTTGAATAGTTTAACAAATGTTTGTAAGAAAAATTATTTACCTGAAAGGACTTTTCAAAACAAATATTCATGAAACAAAACTCAAGTTTAATCAAATCAGAAATAAATCAGAAACTGAAAAACAAAACATCAAGAGTAAAAAATGTATCAACATCTTTTCACTTGTAATTATTGTACTCAATTTTTTTTTTTGAGAAAATGTTTTACAGTATTCCTTAAATTACATTTCAAAATTAATTTGTTGAGAATCATGACTGACTTTTTTTTGTGATAATAAGATATCTTCTACTTAGAGAGAGGTGCATCTGTCAAGAAGTTGTTGTGAGGAACTGGCTTAACCTACTTTGATGAAATTTGGCAGAGGCACTTATATGAACCTCTCAAAGACTGAGCTTACATGGATAAGAAATCAGACAAAAAGGTCACGTTTGGCAGCAATTTTAATTTTTATTATGTAAAGCTGACACCAAAATAAGGTGATGTTCAATGCTGCACATAGTGTTGGTACCTTTGCTGATCACCCTTATTCAGTAGATCTTTATGTCAGTTTACAGACAACATGCATGCACACTGTCCTGCTATCCTCATGAAACCAACTATATAAATTCCACACCATGCATAGACATTTGCTAGCAATGTACAAGTAATTTATCTGACTGCAAAGAACATATGAGACTTAAAGTAATCAAATATTGAACATCATCAAATGATCTTGGCTTGATGTATTACATGTACTCATTACTTAAAAACATTTAGTATCAAGCAAAATTTTTATTTATTTTTTTATTTACTTACTTTTCTTAATTTTAGCTCCTCCTTTGCTTTAGCAAGTTCTTCCTCTAAATATGTGCGAAGTCCAATTTTAACATCCATAACACAAGCTCTATCAAATCCAGCCAGAAGATCTTGGAGTTCTAAGTAAACTGAAATCCAGGAGTTAACATAAGACTAGCTTTCTCAACTAATTCATCCATTTTTACTCAAACTGGACATAAAAACTTTCTTCTACAATTAATTTTTACTATAAGTACACTAGAACACACTTCATTATGCAAGATCTTAGTAGCCGGGAAAAACAGACAATACATAAATGATTTGAAATCTTATAAAATTTATAATTTGCAAGTTTATAATAAAGACTAAAACAACAATGGTTTTTGAAAAAATTATAATATTTTCGATTAAAGCTTGTACTCAACACTATTTATCTTTCTAAACTCCACCTACTGGTTCATTTCCAATTGAAATTGACAATGTAGTTTATAATACCAATCTACTGTCAATATCTAACATTTATTCATCACTGATAAGCGTATATATGTGTTGTTTTTGTCTACATGTATTTGATCTATCAGTCTAGATTTAAAAAAATACAGGTTACATTATTGAGAATAAGATAACTAAAACTGATACTCTGATAAATTAATTTTTCTTTGAACATTTAACATCTGAACACCTGATTGGATCAACGAATTTCTAAGAATATTATCATCTATCACGAAACTATATGTAAAAAAATGCTTTTCAAATTATTTCAATCTTCATGATTTTTGACAAGTGAATCAAATAGTAATTTTGTTACTAATTTACAACATCTCCTGGAAGTATATCTAAACTTCAGGTTTGTGAGCATCCATAATAAAGGCAGTAAATTCTGGACTTCTGACACTGATTTTACCTCAGTCAGCATAATACTAAAAACAACTTTGATGCTCAAATTAAACACAAAGTATTATTCATTCTCATTCTATTACTTTTTTTCACTTTATTATATCTATCTGTGCTCAATTAATCTCATTAGCTAAATGAACAGACAGATGAATATAGAGACAGAAAAACAGCGATAAAATAACATATCTGAGTATCGTAAGAACAAACAAACAATGACAACATTCTTTTCTGTTACTGTCCAACATACTTAAAATCACAGCTTATGAAAACTCATATAATGATGCTATTGTTGCCTAGTTCATATGCAAAAATAGCACAAGGCAACGATTGTATTAGTTTTCTCTCTAGAGTAATCAAGTACCAAGATTAGTTCAAATTTTCTTAAGTATTGGGAAGATGTTTATCAGCAATTTAGATAGCACACAATGTGTAAAGATAACATGAACTGCAACAAAAGTGCTGAAAACATTAAATGTAGCTTCCACAATATCAACACATGAGTTTCTCTAATTAAAATGTTATCATAATGGCTTGTATTCTAATAACTGTACATTATAATGTGTATTTGTTATTCATAAGACACACAGCAAACAATAAAAGGATGTAATTAAACAGTTTGATTTATATTTTTCTATTATCAGTAAACATCAAATTTATCTTGCTCTACGATATATATATTTAAAACTCACAACTTTCAAAAATAATTGGTGATAATAAGTTACATTTACTTTTAGGTGACTGTAATAATGTAAGCTGAAGACTAACAGACATTTTAAACTGTTAATATATATATATATTCCTACAAACAACTTTAAAAATATTAAATATAACTGATTTATAAAGCAAATCCAAGTTAATGGCATTTGAAATATTAAATCAAAGTTCAATTTTGTTTTCATTAAGTCACTTTTATTTTCATTTACAATTAAAAATATTTTTCTACTGATTTTTTATTATATATAATTATTAGACTTTAAAAAAGCAATTACATGGAAATATAAATGATTTTAAAATTGAGAGACAATAAAACAACTTGCTTTCTCCTTCTTCAGTTTCAACTCTTCCTTTGAATTCAGGTACAAAAGGCTTTAGTGCATCATTCATCAACTTCTTCAAACAAATCTCTTCTCTTCCACACAATTTCTTTAATATAGTCCCTTGCTCTCCAACTCTAAAATTACCTGATAAAAATATAATACTATGACAACATTAAATAAGCATGCATCCTTAAAGCTAAATTGACAATATACAGCAGATCAATTTTCTATTTAATCCATTATAATCAGCAACCACAGTTTGAAATTAACACCAGCAAGTTGCTGGTTAGTGATGAAGTTTTACTAATGAAACTTAGAAGGCACTAGAAAAATTAGTAGGACATCTTTCAAAATATTTGCAGATTCTTACTATTGAGTATCTATACTCCCATGAAACATGCATTTCAGTCATTCATATTGTAGGATTCTAAGTACAGAAGGTTACCATAGTTGCTATTAATAGCCTCACATACAATTCAACTGACATAATAAAACCAGATGAGCAGCCTCACGAAGTGTTCCACTTGCCAGTTTTATGATCCCCTTTTAGCTGTACAGGATACTCAGCCTAACTATCAGGAAATGAAGATAATGAGACTGCATTTTCAGCTAGCTTGCTTGGTTGCTAAGGCAATTAGCATGTGGGCCAGCAGGCAAAAGCCACACCATCTGGCTTCTATAGTGCATATTTAACAGCATGATTCAAAATTTTTTCTAAGTGGTTGTTTATTGGAGGTAATAATAAAATAGGAATCACCTAAACAGCAAATATTTTTTTCAACATTATCTATGATTAACTTAAATATTAGGCCTACTGGGTTTTAATACTTCACCAGTTTTGTAGTTTACACAATAATTTTTAATAATAAAATACTTTAGTATGTGGTGACCATCAGCAGTGGGATACTTTAAACTTTGTCAATGTGGGAGCTTGTGGCCTAGATATAGTAGATTCCACCCAAATATCAGGCATAATTTTAACTTTTGTGAAATCATTAAAATAAAAAACTGTTACATGTAATTCAAATGAGTTTTAGTATTCAAAAATATTTAAAAAGAAAACACAACACAGAAGATTTATATATATAAATAGGATATAAATATATATATATTTAATAACACTCAATACATAAAATACTTAATTACAACAGAGTTGCAAATAAATTTAGAGAAGAATAATGTTTTTGCTAGTAGGAGTCAAGACGAGAAAAAAAATAAGCAACCATTTGCTTGTACCTTCAAAAGTTAACACTGACACCTCACAATGTCAGCCCACTTGTGTAAAATCTTTAGTGCTGCTGCTGGAGGAGACATCTAATTAAAACTACAAAACAATAAGTTTGCCTCACAGACTATTCAAAGAAAATAACTGGCACACTGAAATGAGATGAGTAACTTGACAAAGTATTTTACAAGCTGTTTCTTTCTTATAAACAATTACTCATGTATAGTCAGACATACATAATTTCAAACCAACAAAATATACAAGTTATTTTTTCATATTCCCCCTTCTGAATTCAAAACGTAACTCACAGCTTTACCACTAACCTTAACAAAATGGTTGAAACCATGGGTACTTGTTTCCTGAAAATCTGAAAACACGGATCAAAACTCAACAAACTTCAAGCATTCTTTAACAAGCAACCTGTTGAAACTATGGGTGCTTTGACAAATTTTCCATATACCTTGATAAACAAACCTTCAGTTGAAACTAAAGGTATTTGTTTCCTGTACATCTGAAAATATGGACTGAAACTTGACCATTTTCCCATATACCTTGAAAACCTGTCACTTGAAACTAAAGGTATTTGTTTCCTCAAGATCTGAAAACATGGATTGAAACTTAACAATTCTCCAACATACCTTGATGACCAGCCAACTGAACCCAAGGATACTTTTGTTTTCTGTAAGTCTGAAGAAATGGACACCAGTGTACAGCATTTCGGACTTTCTTCCATCCTAATCGCTTATCATAACAAATAATATCTGATCAGTATGTTTAAAAAAATAACAATACACAAAATATTTTTAAAAATTTTTTATAACTGTTCATAAGTATAATAATGTTAAAAATATATATTAAATGACTGATTATTAACAAATGGGGCATAACTTGACAAAGTTTAACAATAAATACAAGAAGGTTTATAGACTTATATATTCTTTTATAGAAATATTTTGTAATCAAATCAAATTAAATATAATTTTATCACAATTTTTTTGCTTGCTATCTTCCAGATTTTTTGAATGGTCACAATTATTTCGTATAAATTTTTTACTTTCTTACCCTTAAAACTCTCATGTCCACACGTACTAAATATTACTTTGACCTTAAGCCTACATCAAGTGACCTGTAGAATACTATTCCTAACAGTAATTGTATATGACGTTTTTGTATTGTTCTTCTTTTGAATTATGTTTTATGGTATATCATTTTTTATCTATTTTAATTTTAATAAACTCTTATTCACGTCTATTTTGTTTTGTTTTTGTCGGACTTCCACATCAATAAGATGTAGCATATGTAACAATCAAACAGATACTTTATATTTCATGAGATGCCAATGTTCTCTATTCTTTTGGTACAAAAGTTATGCTAATGAATATTGATGTAGATCTTATATCACATTATTTTGGTAATGTATGAACTATGGTTTTACAGACACTTTATTAATACTGAACTCAGTCATATCCATTTTCAGGATAAAGATATTTCAAAAAGGGGACATATCATTTACATGAAAAAAAACTAAGAAAAGTTTTGTATGGTTTCATAGTCTTCTATTATTCTTAACTTGTATGAATAGAATGTTGGAAAAAAAAAAGAACAAAAACTTGAAGTTTACACACAAAGACTATTATCAACATAAAACTTCTAAGAGACTAAAATTTCCTCCTTTTCTCAAACCTGCAATAGAACCGATAAGCTATTTACAAGGACCTCAATTCTCACTATACTATTCATTTTTAGAAATCATAACAAAATAATTGTTATAAAACTTAAAACATAATTTGTAACAATGAATGTGGTAGACACAGTTAACATTTTATATTATACTTCTTACCAATGCTGCAGATGTTTCAAAGATACTTCTTATGCAGATCCAGTGTAAATCATATAACATGACACTCTGTGTATGGTTTCACTAAATCCTCAAACAATCTTCGTATCAATTACAGAACACCTATAATCAACCCAACTGAATTTTGTCCCTCAAGTCAAGCTAATCCACATTCCCCAAACTATCATTATCAGCACCACCACTGCTCCTCCTCTTTCACTGTCATCCTTTAGCTGAGATAACATGACAACCTTTTAAAACTCTACTTCAGGCCTGGGGTCACCTTTATCTTGTTTAGAGCCACGGGTATAGTGTTCTGACTACCACAAATATGATAATTCATTCATATAAAAAATACGACAAACAGAAGACAATATGACTTCTATACAGAAGTTATCAATAACAAAAATATATTCTACTGGTATCCTGAATACACAGGATCACAACTACTCAGGGCAAAAACAAAGTGTATCAAATTTTTAGGAGCTTAAAAAAACAAGTTTTAGTCAGTGTTTAAATTTGCATAAATTAAGTTTTTAGCTTTACACAATATACAAAAAAAAGTTGTTTTTTTTTCTCCTCTAACACTGCTAATCTCAATAAATTGTGCATGTGCACTCAATAAGACTCAGTAAATAATTTACTACAATTTCAATTAGAGCTGGTCAAATACCTCAATTAATTGATATAACCAATTACCTACGGACCATCAATTAGTGTCCCATAAAACAATCAGTTAATCTTTACTATTTTTGATTAATTCAAGGTCATTCAGCTTATCAATTAGTCTCACAATTCATGAAAATAATCAACTAATCAAAATTAACATTTCCTATCCTATCTATCCAAGTTTCAAGAATCAGTTAATTGAATGTAATCAATAAATGAGCCCGATGATTAATCCATTATTAAGTTCCACTAATCAACATTATCAACCAGCACTAGTCTCAATTTCTGAATGTAAATTAAGTGTTAGTTTACACTAAAAAACTATACATTTCAGGAGTTTAAGAAAGAAATCAAAGATTTCTTGAAAAAAGGGGTGGTTTTAAATGTTTACTCTTCTCAAGGGTGGGTGGGTGTACAAGGCAGCCTTGAAGGATAAAATGGATCCCTGTCATTAGTATCTTTTGTTTTATATCTTTATGGCTTTTAAATTATATTAAATATGAAACTGCTACATGAAAGCTGTTTAAATTCATTTATGTCTATTGACAATACCAGCTTCACATACACATAAAATTATTTAAAATAAAAAATAATGAAAACTATATAGGACGACACAATTTTTTTTACATTTCACATCTGTGTATCTGTAAAATTGTACTTGGATACATAAAACGTCACTACCAAATAAAATTATAAAAACTAGATAATTTACAAGAAAGACCAATAACTTGTGAGCTTTTGGAATATGCAGGTTCTTTAACAAGCTAACAAAATATTAAACGTTAATTATGATATCTTATAACCAGCTTCCAAAATTTGCATCATTTAGTCAGCCCTAATCAACTGAAAGACCCATGGGTCGACTAGAATTTTAAGCATTTTTTTTCTATTTTACCTTGTCATTAAATGATCATTTCAATACTTTTTCCCTAAAACCACATTTGTGGTTTTGTTTCATGCAAGTATCTTCTTTATTTCCATCTCTCTAATGGAGCCTCTAGCTTTCTTAGAATCTCTGGCCTATTATAACACAGTATGCTATATCCGGAATGAAAAAGGGGTTCTTGGAACATGCGAATAGCAGGATCGATCCAATCAGAGTGTGGTGAATATCAACATCTCAAATAAAGAATACCTTACATTTTGGACAGTATTTGAATAATAACCACAAGTCACATTATCATATTTTTATTTATCTGGATTAATATATAGGTTATGCACATTTGAAGACTGATAACATCAAAATGTGTTGTTTTCAATTAAAGAATTTTATTTAATATTACACATACATATTTGCAATTGTGTATTTATTTCAAAAATTCACACCTGCAATTTATAAAATGAAATTACCCTGATAATGACAAGTTAGAAGTATTGTAAAGAGCCGATTAGAAATGTTAATATTTTTCTTGCCTAAAAATGTATTTTCAATATATTCTCATCTCCTTACACAGTTAAGTTATCTTCCCCTCACATTTGCCTTAAGAGATTTGCATGCTACTAGCCTTTAGTGAACTCCCAACTAATTTCACAAGAATTCTTGAGAGTTGCACTACTGCATAATGACATCACAGCAAAAGCCCTCCATGAATAGGATGGTGACACATCTCCTTGTGCACTAACTCCCTCTATGGATTTTCACTGATGAATCTTCATTCTTTGACAGGGCCAGGAATACTAAGGTGCACCAGAAGTTGGAAAAAAGGGTGGGAATGTGTGTGTGAAGAAGTATCTATTGAAAATACATTTTCAGGTAAGGAAAATGTTAACTTCCAAGACAATACCACACTTCTGCACACAGTTAAGCTAGAATCCCACGTTGAGCTGGTGGAGGGGCTGGTGCAAATATTTACCTAGATGAGCTCCCTTAAGAAAGTGCCTGAAGGATGCCAATAGAGTGTGATACTTAATAGCAGAGGCTCCATAGGGGCACACCTGTGGGAGACTAAATCTAATCTCTTCCAGGATATAATCTGTGTCTGGCAACAAGGGAGGAAGATACAACTGAGCCCCATGTGTTGCAGGGATAGGAGGAAAAAGAACATGGCCATCCAAGTACACAAGAGGTTGGAGAGCCAGTATGTGTAAAGTGGTTGGAGCATGTTTAGATCATACCTTGTGCTAACCTCAACTCTATCATAAGACTTGATTGGACCAACAACAGTTGAGGAGGGAGGGCACTGTAGTCATGCCATAAAATAGTATGGTGTGTGCACACTCTGACTCAACTGGACAGACATTAGCTGCAGGAAGAGGGCATGATTTGTTAGTGTTTGTTTGCCTCAGCTCAACTAAACAGGTGATGTTGGCAGGAGGAGGGCATATGTGTATAGTACGTGCTCACTTCAACTCTACTTAACAGACATGACTGCAGAAGGAGGGCATGGGATAACAGTGTGTGCTCACCTAAACTCAACTGAATAGTTGCAGACTACAGAAGGAAAGGCACAGTATCAAATTATGTGTTTGTCTCAACTCTACTGATCAGACTCTGGCTGCAGGAGAAGGGCACACCATTATAGTGTGTGCTAACAATGTCATCATTGGCCACTTTCCACCATATTGGCACTTCTTGTTTTAGCCTCAGAAGTTAGGTCCGAATTGGTGAGGATTCTCCATGGTCAATCATCCCAGTGGCAAGGAACTGACAAATGAAGAGAAAAAGGTGGGAGGAAAGGTCTTTTACTGGATACAGTGCAATGGGTGACAATGTAATCATATTCTGAAAAGCCAGCAAGCAGATAAAACACACCCATGAAACAGGTATAGTCTGGATCATACAGTAATCAAAATATAAACATATTAAGAGGATACTTCAAGTGGTCTTGTGGATCATTCTATCTCACAGTGGGCATATATGAAGACAGAGTGAATGGTACAAGTGTTTTCTGTTATCATGGCTCAATGTAGATTTTGGGGAAATGAATATACCCTTGGAGTCACTACCAGCCAAATGGTAGGGTCCTATGATCAAATACTGTAAAAAAAACAAAAGAGAAAGGTACTCAGCAGTCTAAAGGTGGTGAGTAGACTGTAGAATGGTCAATGGGGATAGGCAGTAACTTTTTGGAGATGAGATAGCCAGGTGGTGAAGACAGTGGGCAATGAAGGTGTGAGTAGTAGTCCACATGTTCATCTGAAGGAACTCATCCATTGGCTGTTGGAGATGATAGAATGAGAGAGGTGATGAATCTGATGTAAAGAACATGGAACGATCTGCGAGGATCAACAGTCAATGAGGAGTTGACTAAACAAAGAATTAGTTGGACCCATCCTGTAAGGATAGAAGGAGAATTGTCCCGGAATGAAAAGAAATTCCAAGGAACGAAGAGTCAGTGACAGGAGCCTCGAAAGTCTAAGGTACAAAATAAGTACTGCACAAACAGGTCACAGTCATCTCTCCAGGCCCAATTGATTGTTGAGATGAGAAATAGATGGAAGACAAATAGGAGAGAAAGAATGGTCACTTCTCAAGTGGCTGAGGTCTTAGGGAATAGTGATGGAAGATGGTACAGGAAGAACTGATAGCATAAATATCCAAATGATGGCAACTACACACAAGAAGTAAGAGAAAATAGATCTTGGCAGTATGTGGTATAAGGTGCAAGTTACCAATGGCTTGAAAAGTTCATGGGTAAGGGTGAACAATGACGTGTCAGTCAGGCATGGGAGTGTGGCAAGGGGTCTATGGAGAAGGAAAGAATGGAACAAGGTGAAGAGAACTGAGGAGGAAAACATCCTGTGGCATCAAGAAAGGCAAAATACTGATGACAAGGACACACAATAACTGTAAATGGTGAAGACAGTTCATCATCTCATAACAGACAGGCAAAGAAAAAGTAGAGATGACTGGTTGTAGGATGGTCAGGAGGAAGGTGACAACAGATGGACAAATGATTACACCACTTATGCAGGTAGATGGACAAAGTGAAAGAGTGGAAGGAATGAGGAATGAAAAAGACTACACAATTTGAGAGTCCAGTTCTATGGGTGAGAGACCAAACAAATCTCAAACATGAAGTAGGAGGGATGAGAGACCAAACAAATCTCAAACATGAAATAGGAGGGATGAGAGACCAAACAAATCTCAAACATGAAGTAGGAGGGATGAGATCCCTTGACAGAACAGTGATATGGGAAAGTATAGTGACAGGGGAAAAGAGGGGGTCAGGTTGTCAGGTGGCTTAGGAGAAGGAATAAATTTGAGTCAGCTAGAGATGTGCCACCAGTAGGACACGATAAGGAGTTGCACATCAAGGCAAGGACCCAAGGTAACAGTCAGAGGGGTAAATAGTAAATATTTGGTTTTTCAAGTGATGAATCTATATCTAGATGTCGATCTAATATCAGCTGATGGACTCTCGATACTGTATTCTGAGCATGCTCTGATTTGTATGCATATGACTAAGTATACATTAGGACTGAAAAAGCAAAAATATCTGGGGTCATATTTTGATAATCGATATTGTAGATCTAGCATTTTTTATGTTTCATATTGACATCTCTAATGAAAGTTCATAAAAAAAAGTGTTATAAACATGAAAAAAAAACTGTCTGTCCTTGCCCCTTTTTTCATAAATAATAGCTGAAAGTGAAATTTCATGAACATTTATTGTTTTAGCAGATCTACTGGTGAATTTATAAAACCTGAATGATTGCTGACAATTTAATATTGCACTTAAATCATTAGCTAAAACTTGAGCTTACCCTGTATGCCTCTCATTTCTGAACAGCTGATCGGAAACGATTATTATGGCTTTTATCTGTCTGTGAACAAGAGCGTGATGTGCCACTATCATGAGCTTGGCTGCTGCTCGTCGTGTGGATGGATCTCCCTCGAACTTCGGATACAAACTGGGCACTGCATCTTTCTTTAGCACCAGTTTTTTTGCAAATCCCATATCAAACTGTAGTTTATTTTTGAAGTCTGATTCCAAATAGTGTAATATATAATATATAGTGTTCACTATATACTGTACATGGCAGCTTTTGCTCAGACTCCATTTACCACAGGTTCTTGATATGAAGTTTGTCCAGGCCATGTGCCATTTTCTGTCTGACTTAGATGGAAATTCATGCAGAGATACCTCCTTTTCCTTGGGAATATTCCCACATCCATAAACAACACAGTAAAAAACAATAGTTGTTTACATCTTGGAACAACTTGCTCATGAATAACTGTATTCATGACATCTTTCAAATGAAATTTGTACAGAAAAAAATTAATTGTTTTCACATAAACAAAACAACAGTTTTTCACATACAAATAACTGGCCTTGTTTACCTTGAGTAAAGCACTCACCTCTGACCAAATTTTTCAACCAAGCAATCTCAAAGGCTGGCTGTTGCACTAACTTTGGGAGCTCGCAGGGCAGGGGCTGGGGCAAATTATCGAAAAATGACTTGGCCATAATGTTTAACTACAGCACTTAAATATAAATAGAAACGTATTGCATTTTTAACTGTCTGACATCCTTAAGTTAACCAAAAAGATCTTTCATGCACCTATATGAAAAGATCAGTAAGGATACGATGAAAACAATCAACTTCCAGAATTTGCAAACAGATGTAAAATTTGTGTGTACGTCATTGAAAACACTGTTCATACAAAGAAAAAATTTCACCATTATGAAGTAAACTGACTACTGTATTTTCAACTGTTGGGTTTATTACAAAATGGGCAAAACACTGTTATCACATTATTCAATTTAAGGCATACTCTTCATCACAATGTGGTATTACAAAATGTGCTAAACACTGCTATCATCACTTTATTCATTTTAAAACATAATCTCCATCATGATGTGGTATTATAAAATGGGTTAAACACTTTCATAATCTTTTATTCCTTTTAAAACATAATCTCCATCATAATGTGGTATTATAAAATGGGTTAAACACTGGCATCATCTTTTATCCATTTTAAGATGTACTGTCCATCACCATAATTACACAAGTAATAAAAGATATTTGCAAAAAGTATGTATGATATAGGGATGGCAATGCCAAGAAGTACAGAAACAAGGTTGGGATGAATACACAAAACCATACAAAATCACTACTACATAAGTAGCCAAATCTTTTGAACTAAATGTTGAATTTCTGTCAGTTGCATGAACTTAGGTTTGAATTAAAGCATTACAGTGGCTAATAATTATAAGCTTTTAAGATTGACTCAGTACTTACTGGCTACTTATTTAGGGATTTGTGTATTCATCCCTACCTTTTTGGCATTGTCATCCCTACATTACACTTGATTTTTATTATTTGTTTCCCCTCTGTGTTTTAAACAATTTCATTGAAGTAGGTTGATAAGTTAACATTTGTTTTATTTTTATAATGCAATGGTAATATATATTGTTAATATCATCAGTTTTGTCAGTTTTTCTAATTCTGGATCACACTGGAGGTCAGTGAAGCTGGAATGGTTCCTCCAGGATAGTACAAGTACCCTGAAATGCTGAACCAACAGTAAAAGGATATTTAGAGAACACAGACATTCCAACTTCACCTCAACTCACTGCATATGCACACAATCAACTCCACCACATGCTAGGGTCATGTTAATTAATAGGAAGGACATCATACATATCCCAGGCATACACACACACACAGCTGCCAGGCTCGGCCCCACTGAAAATTTGAAGAAAAGTAAACTGCTGTATAATGTATTGTTTGATAATTAAAAAACTAGTGTTTTTAAACTCAGACATGAATAACATGTACAAAGATCTGTCACTTGTATAAATACTTGATCACCTTTAATGTTAATTAGGTTATTCATTCATTCTTTCTTTCTTTTAACTGAACTTGTTTTGGTAGATATCATGTTTGTGCAATGAAAAGTCACTAACGGTCGTTATATAAGAACAGTGTGCTGCCATCTAGTGACCAGAAGTGAAACTGTTATTGATGAAACATGGAAATAATATACATGCTTATAAACTGAACTCACTGCTAAGTAGTAATTTTCCTTTTTATTATTGCCCCACAAAAATAGAAGAATAGAATAATATTACTGTTATACAAGCTGTGAAACACTCGATAATGGCAATTAGGTGCTCAAATAAGTCTATAACTCAACTTTAGCAGTTACTTGTACGCATCATGGAGTAATAGGTTGAATGCGGCAACCATTTTTTTCTCAACCCATCCTTACATATTAAGCATTACTGTGCTTAGTGAAAATAGGCTAAGCACCATTATCATCACTTTATTAATTTTAAGACATACTTTCCACCATCATGTGGCATTAAAAAATGGGCTAAACACTGTTATCATTACGTTTTTCATTTGAGATGTATTCTACATCACCATGCATTAATACTAAATGGGCTAAACACTGTTAACATCATATTATTCATTTTAAGGTATATGCTCCATCTTTATATGGTATTATAAAATGGGCTAAACACTGTTATCATTGCTTTATTCATGTTAAGATGTACTCTCCATCACCATTACATTATCACATATAAAAGTGGAAAATTATAGTTTATGTCAAAATATAACCTGCCTGCAAAGTGGTAATGTATAACTGTAGTGACAAATACTATACATTACTTACTTTTTACATTATCAGTGCCTGCAATGCAAATTTAGAAAAATATAAAGCGTTATTGCAAATTATTACATTATGTGATACTCATAGGAGCTGTGAAGATCAATAACACACCTGATTATTCTTTCACAGCATCAAGGAAGCAGGCTTGAGAAACTGATATGGAATCATTGAAATAAATGAATATTCCATAATATTCTATATAATTGACTCAGCTGTACTGAGAGTTGATATGGCTTGAAACTGGGTTTTATTTTGAAAAAAAATGTTAGCTAAACGAATTCTAATAGAAATGCAATTGATTCATGGCTGTTCATAATAAGATACAGTGTTTGCGCTAACCCTATTCATAATAATAATTTCATAATTAGCCATGGTGAAGATAGCACAGATGAATAAGGGATGCATTAAATTTTAAGACCTGTAAATAAAGAAAATGAGAATGTGATGCTAAAAGACAACTATACAACAAAACATTAAAAAATAATTTTACATATGTAACTACAATGGGAATATCTGTAATGGAGTGGTTACTGCAACTGAACCCCTGATGGGAGAACAACCTCTAGACCCTTTGTGTATTCTTTTAAAAATACCTTAACAGCATTTCTGCTCCGCAAACTAAAGAAAAAATTAAAAAACTATTGACATAAAACAATATATGTGCACATCCCATTCTATATCACACTAAGATAAAACTAATATATAGTATGAATCCACGAATTACATGATACAGCACCATAATCACCAAATGTTTACCAGTCCACACAATGAAAATATGCAGTGCATATTGCACGTGTATCTCACACAGCTCTATAACTATCGAAGAATATATCAGTACTAGTCCATAGAATGACAGTAATTATGCACATTATTTATCTACAATACTATATAATCACCCAAGAATGTGTAAAACATGACTCATGAATATAAAAATCACTAAAAAGTTCAATTCATATCCTTGTATTTAGGAGTGATAAGCGTTTCAAGTGATCCATACAAAACAGGTCAGTGAACAAAAATGAGATCCCCTTCTAATCTCTTACTTCTTAAATTGCCAAATAATCTTAGTTATACAAGAAGCTAAACAACAAAGCTAAAAGAATGACTGGTAAAAAATATAAGTGTAGCTCAACTGGGCATTGGTTAGAAATACATATTTCTCTCTTGGCCTATATAATTACAGTTTCAATCCATACTACATGAAAGGTGGCAATATAATATATTTACATATACTACAACATAGTACCACCCCAAACAGTTTGGTATATACAGTTGCAGACAAAAATATTTGGTCAGTTAAGATAAAAAAAAAAAGAACATTCACAATAAATGTAATTTCTATTATTTCTAATTGTTCTACTGAAAAAATATAAATTAAAAACAGATTGAGTTTTAGAATAAAACAACAAATTATTACATAACATGCATAAAATGAAAAATAACATACAAAAACTGTCATACTTTGACAAAAGTTTTTGGGCAGTCAACATATTTCCTATGAAACCACTTTCATTGCTAGTTATTGACAATTATCATAATTGAAAACCGACACATGACAATAATCGTCAAATAAATTAGTATATAATCATCAACTATTCAGAACTAAGTTGGAAATTTGTGATACAAAAAAGTACCAAAAATGTTTAAAACTGAAGAATACAGCAATGATCTTAAATGGCAGTGATATAACTAAACAAAAAGGAGAAACTACAAGAAAAATAGTAGAAAGTCAGGGTTTACTGAAATTCATTTTGAGGGCTATTACTCGCAAATACAGGAGAAGAAGAATTACTGCAACTGCTTGAGGAGTGGGAAACCAAGCAAGATTTGTGTAAAATGTATAAGAAAAATTGTTCAAGTAACATGGAAAAATCCTTGGATTACTGCAAAAGATTTGACAGAAGATGGTCAAGAAAGTTATGAGTGAGCAATTCAACTATTCTTTAACAAGATGAATGACCATGGGCAAAAACTAAGATCCAAATCTTTATTAAAAACACTATATAATAGAAAGGGACTGGAGTTTTCCATTAAATACTTGAATTAGCCTAACCTAATTTCTTCATATTTCATGATCAGATGAATTCAAAATAGAACTTTTTTTTTTCATCAATAAAGGAACAATATGTTTGGAGGAAAAGAATTTAAAGACAAGTTCATAATGCACAATTATAAACATAGTGGAAGCTGTGTGGGGACATTGATTTGTAAGTGTTGAAGAATAGCCAAAAATACCTCCAAAAATGAATTGGTTTCAAAAAAAAAGGAGGCCTAAACGCTGTAAAGGGGAGGTAAGGGTGGACAAAGTAAGAGTGCCCAAGTACCCTATCATACTCATAGTATGACATTAGTTTTGGCATGTTATTTTCATTTTATGTAATAACAATAGAACAGTTAAAATAAGTTACTTTATGGTTTTTTCTCTTGCTTCTTAAATGCTTAAATACTTTTGTCTGCAACTGTAAATCACTTCAACTGCTATAAAGTGGCTAACCTATAAAATATCGTTTTTAATGATGATAACATAAGACATATCAAGGACGAGCATGTTTTACCATACTATTTGAACGCTACAGCGTCATACTGTCGCTATACTTCTACATACCTATAAAGACAACTTTTGTTGTGTTAACGAATATACGAACATATAACACATGCTAAGAATAAAATTACAACCACTAAATCCTGTAAGATGTGATAATAAACCCGTTTCTATATTAAGTTTGACGTCATTGCTGACGTCAGAATTTTACTGTTCACATAACTTGAAGGTCACTTCTTGCGAGAAGGGAAATCAAAGAGAAACGAACC
This sequence comes from Limulus polyphemus, assembly GCF_000517525.1. Taxonomy (NCBI): domain Eukaryota; kingdom Metazoa; phylum Arthropoda; class Merostomata; order Xiphosura; family Limulidae; genus Limulus; species Limulus polyphemus. The sequence continues at coordinate 631,989 of NW_013665802.1, read as the reverse complement.
AAGTACAAAACCTACGACAGGCCTCACTAAATTGGCTAAGATAGACAAACTGAATGCTTTACAATACACACTTCTATGGACGCGAATACAAGCTGACGTCATAGATAAATTACTGTGCTATATTATACATAACTGGATGTGCGCACAGATACTCGTATTAACGGTTGCAGACTTTTTTACAAAGTAATAGCTATTCACCTCCTATTTTTTCACTTTCAGAATTATTATTATGCTAAGTTTCTTTCACATGTCGTTGCACTATTTGTGTGCCGATTTTTTAACCTACAAAGCTTTCGCAAATTTCCACCAGTAGACGAATTAGTGGTAATTACTGACAACGTTTAAATCTCATATCTGTACTTTGATTATACTTTATATTCAAAGTTTCCATGAAGAACCGTTAACTTTCCATTGGTCCTTTTTCTGAAGTCTAAGTCTAAGCCTACACGTGTTGATGTGCTAAAACCTATACTACTTCCGGAAATACTACCACGACTGTGCAATGACACAATATATTGACATTTTACACATGGCTGATCGTGTATAAAATATATTCCTTTTACTGTTCTTTATTAATTGTATAGTTTTCTACAGAGTTTATAATTTCAACGACGTATTTATAAACACAAATCCATACCATGTTAAGGTGTTACCAGTTATCCTTTCTATACTAAAAGACCATTAACAGGATTACTTTTAAAAATTTTAATAGGTTTAACGTTTGCCTATTCGGCAAAAGCGGAAACAGAAAAGACGCCTACTACGCAAGAAACATTGAAATATTGTTTATTATTAAACGCAAAGCTACACAATGAGCTATCTGTACTATGCCCACCACGGGTGTTTAAACCCGACTTATAGCGTTATAAAATACTGAAAACATTACAGAAGTCGGTATTACACATTTCCACATACAGAATATGATGCAGTGGAAGAGAAAACGTTTCTCATCAGGAGAACGAACTGGTTTCCCATTCACTTAATGAAATTATTTGCAATAATTACAATGATTAAAAGAATATGATCAACATCTTACTTTGTTTAAATTAATTATGTCATATAGACAGAAAGAAGTGTTTAGTGAGGGAATATATGGATGCAATGACGAGTTAGGCATTTTGAATACTAGATGGTATTTGCCAATAAATTCCCCCTTCTGATTGTAAATATTTCCTCGTTTCCTTCCAGGTGATAATTCAGTTTAAAAACATTTGCTTTTAAGGTACAGTGGCGTACATATAAGTGAGGCAGCTGCCCAAGGGACCAGAGCTCCGATTAATCCAACTCGTGAAAGATGTATTTATAACGTATGTAAAATTAATACTTTTTGTTCTCAGAGGGCTGTTTGACGATGCTCGGTCCTAAGTCGCAGGTCGACTCGTAAGATACACAAAATTAACACTCTTCATTGGTGCGGGAAACAATTGTGGAGTGTCAGGCCATTGCCATTTCTAGAGTGGTCTGGAAAATTTTAGAAAATTTAATGCTATGAGATTGAATCCTGGGCCATTTGAACTACAAATACTGCATACACACAGTGTAATGTATTGAATTAAAAGAAGCAAGTTTCAATACATAAGTTGTAGTTACGCATGCCATTAAAAAGTAGTCAGGCCATGGCCTGACTGGCCTCACCAGTTTCTACAGCCCTGCTTTTGTAACCCACAAGCCAACCTGATACATACGAAACACTCACCTATGAACAGGGTTAGCGCGGCAATCTTTGAGGCCACCCACCTGTCTTAATATAAACAGAAACAAACGAAAACGCGGTTTTTATTTTACTTGGGCTATAATTTAGTGTATTATTTTACTTATGTAACATTAGTAGGGTTGAGCTATAGGAGGGACAAAATATTCTTGCCTCAGGGCTTTCATAGGCCTAGGTATGCCACTGTTCAGATAAATATGGACATCGCATGTACATTTTCTCACTCCGTGTATGATTCAAACACGCTTTATGAAGTTAACTCTGTATTTATGTCTGTATTTTAAAGAGTATAACATAAGGTGCGTCTAGATCAAGGCTGTCCAACTAGCGACCGGGTTTCATCCGGTCCTCAAGCACTGGAAGGATCCTTTACATAAAATGTAAGTTAACAAGTAATACACATATAAGAAAAAATGAAAAAAAGAGGATGATATAGGGATGGCAATGCCACAAAAGTACAGAAAAAGGGTAGCGACGAATACACAAAACCATACAAAAATCCCTACATAAGTAACCAAATATTTCCAAGAAAAACTTTTATCTGCAACTAAATGTTGAATTACTTTCACTTGCATGAATTCAGGTTTGAATAACAGTATTTAAGCCCTTCACCCAGTGGCACAATGGTATGTCTGGAGAGTTAGAATGCTAGAAACCGGGTTTCGATACCCGTAGTGGGCAGAGCACAAAATAGCCCATTGTGTAGCTTTATGCTTAATAACAAACAAACAGCATTTAAACTGAATAATGTGATAAAGTCTTACAATGGCTAATTTCCATAAGCTGTAACATTGACCTAGTGGCTACTTATGTAGGGATTTTTGTCTGGTTTTGTGTATTCATCCCTCCCTTGTTTCTGTACTTTTTTGGCATCGCCATCCCTACATCATCCTTATTTTTTCAAACTTTTATTCCCCTCTTTTTTAAAACAATACCAATGAATATCTAACCTATATAAAAGTCAGTTTGTGTTACGTCACGTCGCTCTTGATTTCTCGAAACAGGAGGAATCATAAAAGTCAAAATGCATTTATCCAGACAGAATAGTTCGATTACTGTCTGCCCATTACGGTTTAATACATAAGTGTAGTGAGTGTTGATATAATAAGCTTAAAGTAAAGATGTAGTGTGGGATCACCTAGCCTAGAACCAAGTGCATAGAATTTATCATGAAAGTAAACATATCGATTCAATTTTAAACTTAAATCGTTTCTGAATTAAGTTATTCTCTGTTATATCAACAACGTTTTGAAGAAAAACAAACCTCTTTAACAAATGAAGACTAAATCAAGAAATCTATATAAATATTACAGTACTTTCTGTTGTCTGTTCATGTAGCAGTGTGTGGATGGATAGGTATGGAGGTTGATTAGGTCCATGCGGGGGTACATATAAATTTTCAACTTTGCAGTTTGCTGTTTTTATGGGCGTTTTGCGATTTTTACCACTACTTCGCCTCTTGTAGATGGATGTTCATCAAATTTGGTATGGAGGTTCATTCAGTCCACGGGGAGATGCATACAAATTTCATTATTATTATTATTTTTATACAATTACATAAAAGGGAGCAACTTTTCATGTCCTAAGACAACCTTTCATTAATCACGAATTTAGATAATTTCCGTCCAGGGGACAGGTACTCCAGCTAGTCAACAAATATTTTTCCAGTTTTGTTGTCTATACATTTTATTTTATACTTTCAGTACATAGACTAACAGTATTAGGTTATACTTTCATTGTTAAGCAACATGACATAAAAGCCATTGTTGGAACGTAGTGTTACCAAGACGCACTGGCTTTTCTATATATATTAGACGTTGTTAATCTAACTGATGTTTACCAATAATTATTCTATGAATACGCCAAGAATTCATTTCATGAATGATCTTAATTTTGATTGGCTCACAAAGGAATTTACCGACGACTGACTGCCTCGACTGCACTTTCCTGTCTGTTTGTTGGTCAAGCTTGATTTCGCAAACTTTATTTATTTCAGTTAGCTATGAAATGCGAGGTTAGGGGGTAGTACTTGCTCAGTCATTTTTGACGGCTATACGCTAGTTTTATAATGAATGGCAATCGCTAGGAAGGCAGCAGTTTTAGCCTGGCGTGATGAGTTGTCTTGATAGACATGTGTTGAAATTAGTGAAACGCTATACTGCTTCTGCACTCCCCATGCTAAAATGTAACATTTTGTTGTGTAAATCATCACAACAACTTCAAGCGTTGCTGAGCTAGCCCTTCTGACGCCAGAATCAGTAAAATCAGCAGGACATTTGGCTGTTACGTTACTTGCCGGTTCTCTACTTTAACGATGTTTTTTGGTTAAACTGAAGGTCTTAATAGCTTTTCAAAACCTCGAAAACCTAAGTTAGGTGTTTATAAAAGTCACTTAGACTGTTATTAGAGAGATTTGAGACTATGATGAGCAATACATAATATGCATCGGCCATTTTTTCCCGGCCCATTCCAACATAGTAAACACTACCATGCTTAGTGATAAAATGAAAAAAAATCACTAATTTCAGAGAGGCAAAGTATAACTCGTATAATACCCGCACTATTTATTACTTAACTCTAAACGAACGGTGGGCAGATATTATATGGTCCAGCTTTTGAACAGAATTATAGAATTTAAGATTCTAAATAAGTCTCTATCTGGCTCGCAAATGTTTGTTTGTTTTTTGAATTTCGCGCAAGGCTACACGAGGGCTATCTGCGCTAGCCGTCCCTAATTTAGCAGTGTAAGACTAGAGGGAAGGCAGCTAGTCATCACCACCCACCGCCAACTCTTGGGCTACTCTTTTACCAACGAATAGTGGGATTGACCGTCACCTTATAACGCCCCCACGACTGAAAGGGCGAGCATGTTTGGTGTGACGGGGATTCGAACCCGCTCGCAAATGAATTGCCAACTTGCAATACAGTCACCAATGGCTTGAAGTTGACAGCGGCATAGACTGAGAGAAATGCACAGACTGGAATATAAAACACGAACTTTGAATTGACGTGGCAAGATTGTTACTTGTATAGGTCTTCCCCTCCAAACATCAGAATAGGGCTTGTTTCCGTTCTCACTCATCTTTAAATAATTATTTTGTCATAAAACTGCACAATTTACTGCCAGCTTTGACAATGTGATGGCTTAGTTTTTATGCGATGTTCTTTTCTTCAAGACGTATGGGTAAAAAAAAAACACTATTTTGAAGGTTAAAATAAACTTTCAATATTGAGATTTCAAATGAAAACGACCGTATTTTTATGTTATTTTTGCTATTTCAATTTAATTTACATCATAATAACCACACTTAAATCTATCTAATGGATACAAATGTCTATCTAAAGCTTTTGTTTCCAGGGTTTGTTTCAAAATTTTGCATTCCTAAATTTTGAGCTGGAAGACTAACGGGAGGGCAAGATAGTCAACATCATCCAACTCTAACTCTTTGGCTACTTTTGTCTGATCAAATAGTGCAGTTTGACTGTCACTTTTATAACGCAAGCTTGGATACAAAGGACGGAGCTTTTGTTTTCGATAACGAGCCGAGCCGCGAACCATGAGTCGGACTCATGGTTCGCAGCTCGGCTCGTTACCGAGGACGCACGGTCTAGTTGTGCTAATTACTAGGCAACATTCGGCTCCACTACATACAAAGTCGGGTGGTAAATACTGCTTGATTTTTTTAAGTACAAAGCTGCACAATGGACTATCTGTGCTGTGCGCACCCCAGGGATCCAAACACAAATTTTACATTTATAAGCTCTGAAGCTTACTTCTGAGCCACCGATATACAATTACTTTTCGTCGTATATATCAATTATATATCAAATCCGAATAATAAGACTGCGAATTAAAAAGGAAATTTCCCAGTAATGGTTACACTTTAGCTTGAGTAAACACATTCATTTTAAATACAAAAAATAATAATAATGTAAAAAATTATATGTTGCAAAGGAAACGAAGCATATAACGACTGAAACTTTCATTTCAACTAATCTTATGGCACTTGTTAAATAACACCGCGTTCCAGATATATATAAAATAAACACTGGTGATTCTTCATTTTTTCTAACAAGTTCATCCGCCATTGCTTTCTTTGTTCATATTCTCGCGCAAAGCTAATATAAAGGGCTATTTGCGCTTGCCGTCCCCATTTTTCAATGATAGGCTAGAGGAAAGATAAATAGTCAAAAGCGTCCACTACAACTCATGAATACCACTGTTTGACCAAATAGTGGGTTTTGAGAGTCACCCTTATAACGCATGCACAGCACTAGAAAGCTTTTTTTTTGTGGTAGCGTGACGCGAACGCTGGACACGCAGATTCTTAGTTTGGCATTCCAACCACTGCACAATATTCAGCTAATTCGCAGTTTCTTAGGTTGGTATTAACTGTACATAAAAGGATGTGTCTGTGTACATATTATCTAACACTTACGAATAAATCCTTAACACTTATCTATAAATATAAAGACAAAATGTGTGATCGTTTGCACCCTAACTCCCCCGAGCCTATTGGGGCAATCTCAACCAAAATTTGTATGTAAACACTATGAATTATGGGGAATTTCCTAGGGGGTCAAAGCGAACTTAACCCTATTTCTATTTTGTAAAGTCTGTTGGTTAATTTCTCCCAGCTTATTAAGTCAATCTCAAACAATCTTGGCAGGTTGACGCTTTAGACAATGTACAATATTCTAAAGTGATTCAAGGTCAAAGAATGAAAGTTGCTGGACTGTTTCTCAAACAACCATGCTTTTCTCATGGTCAATGAGATGTAGGGTGTTCAAAGGTGGGATCAGCCCAAAATCTTTGTTTGTTGGTAGGTGGAAAGCAAACTGCAAATGTTGTTCATGAAGAAACTTTGTTATAATTGTACAATTTTGAGATAAAGTTCACGTTCAAATTATTACAATGAAATATACGATTGCTGTCAAACTTACATTGTTTTAATTACGTTTAAATATCACGTTATATGACGCTGTAAATCATGTTATCATTCACACAAAGAAATATATATCGAGAACCTGAAAAGCCGTAAAGTTTCAGATCCGTATCTTTTGCAGGCCTAACATGGCTCGACTCACAATCTGCTAGCACTTAACAACAACAAAATTTTTACTGGAGAAAACTCAAGTGATTCAGACTAATTTGATTGTGCTGATTACAAAAATGGATCACAATTTGTCCATCACCTCTAGATTTTGAGTTATTGTAACATCTCAATATTTTATCAGCACTATCTGAAATAACATGCAATCTACTCAGTACAATACATTTATGCTGTGAAATTAAGTTTATTTGGACAGTTAAATGGGTAAAAGGCATACATTTTTGATAACTACGAAAATTGGCTATACTGTATTGGTGTAAAATTTCAGATATATTGTTCACATATGCTATTTGTTCTCGATATAATTGTAGCAAATTGCATCACTTTTGTTTCATTCCCACGCTCAACTGCTTCGCCCGGGAATCACGAAACCCTCACGTACTCAGTTTGCTAGAACGTTCGAGAAGTCTCTCGACTGAGCATAAAAGGGGCGGAGTCAAACGCCTCTCTCTCTCTCACCCAGTTGGTCACTTCGCCTCGCTCCGCGCACAGTCAAAACAAAGTCCAATCTTCTTTCTCGCATCATACCTACGATACAATCAAATTTTACAAAACTTTGTTTTTAAAAATCTAGTTCTGTTATACTTCTGTTTCGGAAATCACGTGGTTTCTTATTTCATGAGCACCTTCAGTTTTTAACAGCTGCTGACTAATAAAAATGGGTTTTGTAAGCTGCTCAAGTTATCGTTCATTTCCCTACATGCTTGTAGATATGATCCTTTATAAAAGCGAAATATTGTAATACGTTATTTTTATTCTCATACACACTAATGGTTTAATTTTCATGTGAAATATGGTTCACAATCTGGACTCATATTCTGTTCGTGTTATAGGAATGACATGATTGTGTAACCAGTCACCCATTAAGATAACAGTAACAACAATGGAAAGAAACGAAAGTTCCCTGGATATTAAAATGCCAAACCTGCATGGCAATATAAATCACAGCTCTGAAGTTATTTGTGCAGAAATATAAACTTTATAATCCAATGAAATTATCGTAATAAAACTATAAGAACTGTATCCAAATCTTGGTTTGTTACAATATATATGTCTTTAAGTTTATCACAAAGCACTTCTGAAAAGGTTTACCGTTTTTCTAGTTAGCCTAATATTTGTCCACTTTCCTTTTAGGCTCGGCATGGCCAGGTGGTTAGGGCGCTCGACTCGCAATCTATGGGTCGCGGGTTCGAATCCCCGTCTCACCAAACATGCTCGCCCTTTCAGCCGTGGGAGCGTTATAACGTTACGGTCAATCCCACTATTTGTTGGTAAAAGAGTAGCCCAAGAGTTGGCGGTGGGTGGTGATGCCTAGCTGCCTTCCCTCTAGTCTTACACTGCTAAATTAGGGACGGCTAGAGCGGATAGCTTTGCGCGAAATCCAAAACAAACAAACTTTCCTTTTTTAACACAAAATTTAACGACATAAACTATTGAAACTCATCTCATCTACGTGATCCAATCCATTGCACCTGACCCAGGTATATGTCGCGTGACGTCAGGTATTTAGATGAAGCCCTCACAAACTAACAATAATAATATAAAAGAAACTATACACAAAGGAAGGAGGGGGATAATAGCCCTAAACACTCCAGAAATACAGAGTACAATAACAAAATAAAAGGATAAGTAGTTTCGAGTGCGGAGGTAATGACGTGGTATAGAGGCTGGCTTTCTTTATCCCTAATAACGGAATAGTCGCAAAACAAGTGCATAAAGAGGTAAGATAAGTAGCCGATCTCCAATTTCCCGCCACTTGAAATTGTCCTGGGCGATTGCTACACTTATTAGTGTGCTTGCACAACCATGATAACGCTAAAAAATAACGAAAAACATAATACGCCCTTTTATTCTCACCACAGATTAGGAAAAACGCACATGAAGGTGTGTATTCAATACGCTCGTATTAACTTTGCACGGACAACTTTTACACTTCAGTTATCGTATGGCATACTAAATATTAGAGTTAAGGCCTTTAACGAAGTTTCCGTCAGACATTTTGCTTACACGTGTTTTTACACTTCTGCCAGCACATAGTAAAGTAGATAATACAAGCAAACTATCTGATGGAAACTTTCTTATAAAGGCGTTAACTCTACATAAACAACTGTCACACTCCAGCCAGCACATGTTAAATATAAGCAGAATGTCTGACGGAAACTTTATAAGGCCCTCGCAAAAATACAGATTGAAACGAACAACACGTTTTAATCCTATACTAGTGCACGGGTTTAAAAAGGTGTGCAGAAAATTGAAATATGCTCTTAATTTGTTATGTAAGTTCAGTCAATGCTAATATAAACCAAATTTGTGAAGTATATATATATGTGTGTGTGTGTGTGTACTAAGTTTCTTGAAACACATAATAATGCATTGACATGGTTACCAGCCTTGTTAGAAAGGCCTTATCCTATCCACTCTTTCGTGGTCTCACTCAGGGAACCCAGGATCGAATCCAGATTCTTGTCACCCTAGAAGACGGCGGTATATAAACAACCGAAACATAGGATATAAACTAATTAGTGATCACCATCTAGTAAAAAGGAAATAATTAGTAATTAGGTATGCAATCGTGTAGGCGCCATATCAGGACAACATGCGATATCTGATCGCTGCAACCTTATCGTAAACACATCAGAGAATGTTCGAAGTTCATCTATCTAAACTCAGTTCAAAAGACAAAAACCTTGTGCATTAACCAAGAATACCTAGAAAGTAACGCCATTACATTGAGTACTGTTTTAACTCTTAAATCATATAACTACACACACATGAAGATCGTAATGACTAATTTTTTTAATAACTAAGAATACCTAGAAAGTAACGCCATTACATTGATTATTGTTTTAACTCTGTAAATCATATAACTACACACACATGAAGATCGTAATGATTCATTTTTTTAGTACTTGAACAAGGAACTTAAAAATAAATTCTTTATTGGTATTTTACGACGTTATTTTAGGTGTCCTGTACTTATTTGTTTTCACACAGAAACTAACCATATTTGAAACCAAGAAGAATTAAAACTGTTGATTTGTCCTGGAAGTATAGAACATTCTTAAATTATAACTAATTGGAAATGAATGGTTTTCACAAGCACGTCCAAAATTCAACCCAAATGTTTACAAACGGTATGTTGACGAAATTTTTATCTTCCATTTAAAAGAACAGTCCAACTTTTCCTTGTACTCTTAACATATTAGTACATAAAGTGATCTAGAGAGAAACTTAAATCTAGAGATATACAAATTTCGAAAACTCTTTGGCGCTGTAACACCGTCAGTGGTCATTTCTTAACAGAACAATAAAGGGTTAACCCTAACTTGAAATACCAAAGTATAAATCAAAGTACAATTTCAAGAACCAAACTTAAAAGCATAAATACTGTTGTTGTTGTTTTTAATAACCAACGTGATATTGTAGAAATCCATCAGTATTTTTCTACCCTAACGTATTTGTTACGTATTTTGAGAATTCAATCCAAAAGGAAAGGAAAACAAGATTTACATTTTTCTTTATATTAATATCAACACTTCTTACCTTGGAGTTACTGGCTACCGAAGATTCACTGACGTCACTTTGACAAGCATCATCGTCCCATGACACGGAAGAAAGACTAGACATAAATGAACACGAGCTAGAAGTTGACAACCGTCGACTCAAAGGTATATGTCCAGCAATGTCATCCAGCGTGACCTGAAGATAATCCTGAGAAGGTTTCATGAACTCACCCATTTGAATATTTTGGTCAGTGAAATTACTGTGGTCACTTATTACGACCGAAGGCATTGCAAGCACTGGGCAAGAAACAGACTGAATAATAGTCAGCGATCGTTTTCTGTGTATTGTCTCCTGATTCTGTTCCTCGTCCTCCGATGTAATCTGGGTTTCAAAAGATGGAGTCAAACACGTAACATCTACGTTGCCCTGTACGATGGCTGAGTCAGCACTACAAGACCTGTGAGTGCGGGATGTCATACCTGGGGAAAAGCTCTTGGAGGAAGAATACAGTTGCATACAATGTCTTAACTGTTCCGAAGCCCCGTTTTCATCAAGTGCATAAGTGATGTTTCTAAGAGCATCGGGAGACATCTCACTGTCCAAACTGGCATGTCCACTGTCAACGCTACACCTCTGGTGGTAATGTTCAGCTATTTCAAAAGATCTGCTAAACATCGTGGTCACATCTTCAAGATCCGAGCCTCTTTTCATTTCAATAACATGTTTCGGTGTTTCGCAAGCTTGTGGTAAAAAGCAACCACGATCTTCCCAGTCTTGATCATTTGGTGTTTTCACTGACTGCTTCTGGGGTTTTGATTCCCCAGGTAAGCATTCGGTGGATGAGGAACGTCCCCACGATGAAAAACGACGAGACAACGAGTGGTGGCTTAACTTTTGAATTTGCAATCTCGACTCTGTGTTTTCTTCCATTGATGAAGGTCTACCTAATAAATAATACATGATCATGTTTATTTCGTATTAACTCTTAGTTTTATGTTTTAGTGCAAAGCTACACAATAGGCATTTGGCGCTTTGTCCACCGTGGAGAATCGAAACCCGGATTTTAACGTTGCAAGTCCATACATTTACCACTGACCCACTAGGAGACTTCATATTAACATATTTATAGGCGGATTAATTTGCTGAAGTTTTACTGTGATAAGCTCATAGCAGTAGAGGCCATTCCACCATGTTTGTTTAACATCACAATCTGATCAGAACATCAATATTCACATGTGAACGTTCACACTATTGTTTCACACATTTAAGTTAAAACATAATCTAATCAAAACTTTCTTCATTATATATATCATTGGAAATATTCATTAAATAATTATTTATTATTAGCTTAAACAAATGTTTGAATTTCTATTCTCCTTACACACGAAATGTATGATTTTAAGACGAAATTAAAAATAAACTTTCAGCCAGTCATTAACAACTGTAAGATTCAAGATAAAAATTTGGGGGGATAATCTTATCACACGATACTTTCGAAGAGTAAATGTAAACACACACACAAATGTCTGCAAAGTGTAAAGCTTTTAATAGTCACACCTTTCTCATTCACTGCTCATATCAAGTGAAGTTGATAAATTAAAGTTTCCTATACCATATTACAGTTTAGCCTGAAACAGTTTTTACATTTTTGTAACAGAAAAACCTCAATTATTTCTCTCTCTCTTTAAGCTCTAAGATTGTTAGTACGAAAATGGAAGTATTGTATCACGAATGGTGCTGTATACGCATAACTATACATGTATAGTCTACTTTCTACCCTTTTTAACTTAAAGCGCTGTAATCTTCTTTAACATCTAAGCAAAATTCAAAATGGTATAGTATTCAGGCTCGTGTGACCCTAGTTGTTTTGAAGTACAAATCCAGGCCCAATTCTAAACAAATTAATAAACCTAGTAGCAAAAATTAACATTTTTTAAACATTTACTCATTAACGAAAAAGATGATTTTTTTTTGTTTTTTTTTTTGGTATAAGTGATGAACTTGTGGTACGATTTTTGTCAAATCGAAGGGAAAACAACACTAGCGAGGGCTGGTCTAAATGTGTGTGTAATCTATGTATGAGGGAAGCTCAAGGTGAGCATATTACTAATTTCATAATTTTTATGGTGCCACTGACATTAGTTCCACATACCACAGTTTGAGAATCACTGGTGTATACTATTATACAGCATCAAACACCGTATTAACATATTTTATCAGTCACATTGTTCTATGTACAATTTCAACATTTTATAACGATTGTGTTTTGTCACGGTCATATAATTTTTCAACAGTTTCTAAAGGACTGTAAAAACCAAAATAACCTAGAAAGTCGTAAAAGAAATCTTTCCGTACGTGTGTATCACTACGCTGTATTTTTAAACACAAATAAAAGGAAAGAACTTTTATAACATTTAAATTCCATACATTTCTTACGCTACAATTAATTATCCATGAATTAAGCAATCAGCGAGCAGCACGCAGTTTCTGATGGCTATATATATTTTTTTCATGAGCTGTTTTAACATAGATCTATGAAACCAAAATTAATGCCACAGTAATGAATAGCTACATTTGCTAAAGCTATTTGCTGCCGTTCTTAATTTTGAACTACTTGGCTAGAGAGAAGGTAGCCAGTCAGCAGCACCCTACCACCTTAGGGATTGTTTAACAGTCTTATAATGCGCCTACAGTTTAAAACTAGGGAAATATTTTGTGGCATAGCATAGATTCGAACCCGACTCGATAGCTTCAAAATCAGATCTTTACTAAAGAGTCAAACCGCACCCACCCCACATTTTATAACGACGAGCCACGATGAAGGAGTTTCATAAAGAATGGTAAAAAAGGTGCTTTGGGATAGTTAACTATTATTCTTCAGGAGATGTTTATTTATTTATTTATTGAATCTCACGCAAAACTACTCGAAGACAACCAGCACTAGCTATCCCTCATTTTAAAGTGATAAACCAGAAGAAAGGCAGCTAGTCAACATCTTCCGCTAGCTCTTGGGTTAATCTTTACTAACGAACAGTGCAGTTGACCGTAACATTATAATACCACCATGACTGAGAAGGCGAGAATGTTGAGCGAAATGTTTCGATCCCGCGACACGCAGACTGTGAGTCAAGCGCCATAATCATCACGTCCAGGCAAAGGATAGTCCACTTTTCGGCATCACTCGAGTTTCTGAGTGTTTTGAAATCTACTTACGTAGTGCGTAAGGAAACAATACATTTTACATGATGTGACTTCAATGTTGTCAAAGCAACCGAATCATTACCACTTACCATATTATTAGGGTAACATCACACAACATACATGTTATTTTCAACTAAATTATCATATTTTATAAACATGCTCACGGATTCTTCTACATCACCGTGCCTATAACAACAGCAACTTACGCTGATTCAACTCTTAGTATACAAACTGTAAGGTGGTGCCTGCATGTAACTATGTTTTCACCCTGTAAAAACTATACAGTATATTATATTGACACGAGCTTTAAAGTGGATACTTCTCGTTATATTATAGCTTGTATTACAAAAGTAATTATAAAAAGTGAGCTATAAAAATGTTGCATGTGATACTCCCACGTTACTATATCATTATGGGCGTAACTTCCGGAGTTGTTTCAAACTACACACTCGTAAAAGTAAACAACAGGATATACGATTTACGTAGCCGCAGATCCACGAGCCTCTAACTTCTAAGATTATATCGTAACCATCTGCCGGTCGCTGAGGTCGTTTCGATACCCATGAACATTAAATGGTTCAATTGCTCACGTCTTACACCTTCCATAACCTAATGGTATGGTGTAATATTTGTTAAAATTCATTACAGGCTTTGAATCATCAACAACTACGACTGTACTAACTAATTGAATACTCAATATAACTAAAAGTATCAAAGTCCAAATATATAGGGTTCTCTATTACTTACAATCTGAGGCTTAACAATGCACAGGGTACTTTCTATTCTTTACCGTCTGAGGCCTGACAATGTATAGGTTTCTCTCTATTCGTTACAATCTAACGCCTGATAATGCCTAAGATGAATCCTTATAGGGTTACGAAAGAAACACTTATTATTATAGTATTCCTGACCAGACAACGACTTGACTAATTGTTTTCTACTCGTGTGTCCATCAAATGGATTTAAAGTGATGGGAAGACAGATTTTTTCCGATTCACCATCCGAGGTAGTGGAAGAGGGAAAACAACTTTTTCTATAAAAACTATGTTCAACACGTGCCAAACAACGTGTTGTGGTCCTATGATATCAGTCAAATAGCTAAATGTCGATAAAACAAATAAATTTAATAACTTAAGCTGACTTTCGATCAATAACTTATTGGAGAGACATCTAGATTAAATTCAAAAAATTATCTATAATTATAACCAACGTACATAAAAAATACTAGCAAAAAGAATGGTAAGGAAAAAAATCCGACATAGCTAAACAACAAAATTTTCTAGAAAAAAAGAACTGGTTAAATGTATATTTCATTTCATTTTTTCTTTCATTTTCTGAATGTTTAGAAATAAATATTAGAAATAACAAAAATAATGACTTACGTTTGAGGATTAGTGTAAAGAGGCGTTTCTTTATGCATATGTCATACCACATATAGTACACATATCTGCAAGTAATTAAATGCTTAAAAAATTCTCATTGTACGATAAAGCTGTTTGTGTTCTACTGCGTTATTTTTCTCTGTTTTCAATTCACATACACAGAAATATCGATGTACTCACAACCGCTAGATTATTGCACATAAAACTTTACTAGTTAGGGCCCTACAGCGGCACTCTTCAGGCAAATAACGTAATAATATTAGGGGTGGGGTCAAGTCATGGTGGGTTGACTGGTCACCTACTTACCGCCTGTGCCTTCACCTGAATGTATTTCGTAAATTTTCCTTACTGTAACAGTTGTGCTATATATTAAAAACTGACCTTATTTTATCACGTAAGGTAGAAAACATTAACAGTATAAAGTAATGATAGCTCCTCAAACGCTGTTAAAATGGTGCTGGTAACATTAATACAAACCGAAGATAGAATCAGTAGTTTTGAGAGGAGAAGCGAATTTCTCTAGCTGGGGAATGATAGTTATGCTACCTAAAATATGAAATTACAAGACAACTATAATGACTAATGTTTATATGAGAAATTATCGGGAAGTTTTAGTGCTCCTGCAATATGTGGGGATGGTTCACATCGCTGAAATGTTAGGGGGATGTACTCGTTTATATTACATCTGTCAATAGGTATTAAGATAATTTTTTTATAGCTTAATGCTTCCATAGCAAGTTTAATTTTAAAAGTGAGGCGTTAATGCAAGTCATTTGATCCAAGTTATTACCAGGACAAAAAACAGCAGTATAAAAAATGTTTTTTTTATTAAAACCTTTAAAATGTAGAAACTTAAAAAAATTGCAAACACAAGTACACATCTTTTTAGAGATTCTTCTTTTATTGTAATTAATCTACAATAGTAAAATTTAAAAGTTCTATAACCTTAAAAAGGATATGTTCAAATGTACAGTCTTCTTTATAAGATTCTCTAACTCGCAGTGGAAGTGGTGGACTGGTGGTTGCAACTCTTTTTACCAAGTACATGTGATCATTTAATTTTTGTCACAACCCAGTTTGAAGTGTCAAGTGGTATACAAGAAACCACAAACAGCTGAATAAATGTTTATTAATAAATTATAAGTTTGGCACCCAAATTACAAAACTACAAACTACATATGGATGGCATTTCTCATTTTGCCTACTTTTTATAAAAAAAACAGCTGAGGCAACTGAAAAGTTATAGTTCATAACTCAAATTTTCCAGTATCTCAAGACAAACTGATTTCTGTGGTGTTACTTAACTGTATTCTTTGCATGTAGAATAAAGCAGCAATATGAAGAGATGAAAGCATAACTGTTACTAGAAATGTATTATTAAAACAAATAATAATATTGTATATTTGTAACCTAAATTTTAAGCACGTGAAATAACAAAAAAAAACGTTAGGCCCCTACAAGATACAATTTTGCTAATTCACACAAATAATGAAAGATTAATTTAAATGTAGATTTAACTTTTATAGAAACTATGAGTATCAAAATAATTTAAGCTAAAGCTTACTTTAAATAAGACATTCATAGCCAAGACTGAAGTTTGTCTCTATATTCTAAAAAAAAAAAGGATCCTGCAATGGCTTTTAATATGTTCACTAAAACAACCACAACTAACATTTCATCTTCGGTATTTCTTTAATAGGTAAATCTTTTTTTTTTTCATTTATGTATGAGCATGTTTTGATAGAAATGACAAAAAGATAATACTTATCTTGAAGTTTTAATCTTCAGTAAAATATATTAAAAAATACCATTAAGGTGGTAGGAACTTTTAAACAGCTATAATGTTTTTTTTCTTAAAACCAGTATAGAATTTAACATAAGCATAATAAATTGTTTCATATATACCATACAGGCACACACATGTACACAAAAGATGCTTTAGATAGTTTAATCCAAACACAAAGAATATGATAATAGAAACACATTTAAAGTGTAAACCAAAAAGGAAGCCTACTCTGAAAATTTGACATATTATCGCATTTAATGACAGAATCTCAATATCATTAATTGTAGGAAAAAAACTGTCAAACCTTCTTGTACTGATAAATATCCTGCATGCAATATTATATTTACAGGAAGTTTCAAAAATAGTTATAAAAATAGGTAAATAGATAAAAACAGAATATGCACTCAAAAAAGAAGAGCAAGACATTCATATTCACACTCCAGTTATGTCCTGCTAGATAGTTACATGTTGTATCATTCCTGAATGCTTTATACTTTCATAGTACGTGCACACACTGGATCTAGGTCATTGTTTTATATTGCTGCTGTGTTTTTAGAGGTGTAGATGTGGAAGTCTTTTTCACTGATAAGCACTGCAATATAACTTATAACAGTCTCTTATTTTGTTTAAGTATTCAAGGTGAGATTCATACAATCACTGAAATGATAATTACATAGTCTGATATAAGAATCTTCATCAAGATTTGGTTGTCATCCAATGTCACAAATAAGTGTATAAAAACTATAATACAGAACTAAAATATATATTAATCATTTAAATAGTAAGATATACACATTCTGATATTAAATCATGCTGAACACAATGTTCTCACATTGTAGAATTAATGAAATTTTGTTCAGTCTCAATACCCATAATTCTAAAGGTTACTTTTGGTCCATAGCACATTTGTTATAAAATTTTAGTGTTCATAGACTTATACCCAAAATTATTCATAACACCAGAGAAAAATTAAAATGTCAAAATGTTTTGATAAAGCTATAGTGCAGTTGATGCAATTATCTAGTTAAGTTTCTTTGTTTTTAAATTGTAAATGTGCTAATCTTACAGAAAATTAAAACATATATATATAAATCATGAATATCAGTAGAAATATTTTCTTAAGATTTCCTTCAAACCTTCCATTTTTGAAATTTACAGCTTTAACCTAAAATTTTATCAATTTCAATCAGAAGAGGCAAAATATCTCTAAAGCTGAGATCACTTAACAGTTTTCACTGAATTTATTTTGCCTGTACATTCCTAAGATTACTTGTTTCATACTTCAAGTACTTTTGTTTTGTTTCTTACAGATTAAGAAACGTTTTAAGGTTAATGAACATCCATGTTAAAATTTTATATATAGCTTTATTGATTAAATAATTACAAATATACAATTTTCAGAAAACAAGTCAAAGTATATGAACAATATTATATTGGTAATGTAAAAAGCTATGGTGGAGATTTATTTACTTCTGAACACCATGTTATCAGAAATCAAACTTTAAAGGTAAGGATTTATGTAGATCATAACTATTTATACAGCATATTTGATCATTTTCATAAAACAGTTCAGTTACAATTTTTTAAAACCTCAGATTTATTTCAAACTTAATTTTCACTATGTTATTAATGCTAAAAAATAAAATATTGTTATGAATGTTTTCATTAACAAAATCAACAAAGGTTGGAAATGTGTATTATTAAACTAGACCTGCTGGCTGCTCTGTTATTACTATTAGTATCAGAACATTATACCCAATTAAGTCTTTTATCAATAACCTATTTCTAAACGTAACATAGCAAAACTAACACATATAAAACACGTAATGATACGTTAAGAAACTTTTCTGTGCAGTTTACATTGTATAAATGTCGCAAACTGCGTTACAAACGTGTGGGATACAATGTCATTAAGTTAACATGATATTGATACTTACTCATAGTCATATAGACTACTGCTTGTCGTAGCCTACTGGCCCATTGCTTAAGCTAATATTCCGAAGAGGTTTAGGTCATCATTTCATTAAATCTCATTTTAAAGGATTTAGCGAGAAAACAAAAACATGCCGTTCGTAATTATGATATAGAAAAATACCTTAACTGTGTTTGTAATATGATACAAAACTTTAGAAAAAAAGTATCTTCCTAACAATTCATTCGTTCACCGCATCATCCATCTATATATTATATGTATAAACCCCATGCATGTCACTGACACAGATGATATTGTCATCAACACTACTACTTTATTTATGTACATGTACTACAGATGATGGTTCTGCCATCTGTCGTCAACTGGATAAACAATTGTTTGCCAATTGTAACCTCCGTGCAAGTAATGTAATATACCTTTTTTTACTTAATAACTGAATAAATTATCACTGAGAGTATTGTTTTAAATTTGTAAATTCATCTACGTAGAATCTGCAAACAAAAATGTCTTCAAAACTATAGTTTTAAACGCGTTTCCATTTTAATTCCATAGCAAAATTATATTTTTACAGTAATCTTTTAAAGGAACAGCGCAGATTATTTTCTGGTTGAATAAGCTTTAAATTTCAGATAATTGTCACTTTTCAAGTCTTCCGTTGGCTCAGCAGTAAGTTTGAAAGCTAATAACTTCATTTATATGATTATAAAATTCTATTTCTGTAGTGGTCATAGCACAGATAGCCTATTGTGTACCTTTGGATATTTTAAATTACATAGTCAATTCATTTATATTTTCTTTGAGGTATCGATACATATTCTAGGTCATTAATCAGAAATATCTGATATATTTTAATGCAAATCGCATAAACAGTTTTTTACTCCACGTTCCTCTTAATTTATCCATTCTGGATTCAAACTCAAAGGTGTGTAAAAATAGCAAATCAGTGCCTTCCAATTTTCTAATGTTAAGTAAACCCATGCTTATTAGTTATAATAAATGCAACAAAATAATGAAGTCACGAAAAAATACTTCTGCGCGTATGCAAATACTCCACCCTTCACGCTTTAAATTCCCGTATGAAAGGGAAAAAAACACAAAAAAAACAGATGTACGGAGGGGAGATGTTTATTACATGATGATAAAATGCTATTTTTATACGCCTTTGATTTTCAAACTGAAATGGGCAAAGTAAGAGGAACATGGAAAAAAAACATTTGCAGTTTGTTGATTTGTTCGTTATTAACAATAAGAGCTCGTGACATAATTAAGGTAGTAATTATGGGTATATTTATTAAGTATGATACCTATCTTCAAGCTCCTAGGTGCCTTAGTGATAAGTCTTACGGTTTATAACGCTAAAATCCGAGTTTCGATACACGCGGTGAGAAGTGCACCAAGAGAGCTCATTGTAGTCTTATGTTTAATAACAAGCAAATAAACCCAATATTTATAATTGAATTATTGTTTGTACCCACGCAATAGTCTCTGTTATTCCAAATATACTCCTTTACTACTTCTATTTAAAACCTTGATAATTTCAGTATGATTATAGTTATTATCAATTATCAGTTACATAAAATGGAAAATTAGATAATGTAATAGCTTCGATTCTTAAAACCAATGGCCACCAAAGTTGTTTCTTTGGAACCTAGATGGCAGTGTTTTGTTGGTTCGTTGTTGTTTGTCAGAAAACTTATACCAACAATTTTGCAACGTAGTTAATAAGTAATTATTATTAAAAGAAAAATCCTAAAAGTTTTAATTAGAAAAGGTTGTAGAGTGAAAATAGATATTAATATTTTAACACCTACTTATAATGAAAATAGATATTAATATTTTAACACCTACTTATAATGAAAGTAGATACCAATATTTTAACACCTACTTATAATGAAAGTAGATATTAATATTTTAACACCTACTTATAATGAAAGTAGATACCAATATTTTACTACTTTAAAACTTGTTGAATATGAATATTTGTAATTAAGCACGAAACTATACAATGGGCTATCTGTGCTCTACCCACCACGGGTATCGAAACCCGGATTCTAGCGTTGTAAGTCCTCAGACATACCGTTGTACTAATGGGGGCAAAACTTAATAATAAAAATCAAATAAAGACAAAAAATACTCTAACATAGATATACAGTATACACTTTTAGAAGAACTTTTAACAAATACTAGTCAGTAATCACACCATGAAGGCATTACATGGCACAAATGAAAAATAATAAACAATCACATGACACTCTTAAACAAACAAATAAATAAAAATAAACTAAACGAAATAAACGCTTTTACGACATTAGAAGGATATTCTTTACAGCAGCGGTCCTCAATAGTAATTCGAGGACCGCTTTTAATTCAAAATTTTTTCAACTATCGATGTTTTTTGTTTAAAAAAAGACAAGTTTCCATATACATGAAAAACTATATTCCAGTATTAAATGTTTTAATTCATAGAAATTTAATTATACGATAAATGTTTTTATTCTATAAATCATATTTTTGTGAAATTTCGGAAATGGATCGCTACTTTATATTAAAGTGACAACAAATCAAAGAAAACTTTGTGACACAATGAAAAACACGAAATATACTCTTTACATTTATATGCATAAAAAATCAAATCATGTCGAAACCAAAGGAATACAATATTATTTTTTAAATATAAGTTTCTTTATTTGCTGTTTGTTTTAAACGCAAATCTGTACTTTTTTCGAAGAAAAGTTCGTTTGTTTTAGCGTAAAGCCACATTGGGATACTTGTCGTGTCCAACGCGGGAAATCGAACCCTGGATTTTGGCATTGTGAGTCCGTAAACTTATCGCTGACCCACCGTAGGGATTCAAACAAATAGTGCAAAAGTAAATATTTTATACAACATATTAAAACACAAAGTATTTGTTTGTTTGTAATTAAGCACAAAGCTACACAATGGACTATCTAAGCTCTGCCCACCACGGGTATCGAAACTCGGTTTCTAGCGTTGTAAGTCTGCAGACAAATCAAACTCTTTAGACACAATTAAACCAAAATAAAACACTCCCTGTGCAAAGAATAAAATAAAATAGATAAAAATAAAATCAATGTTTTGCATCGAACAAAGATAAATAACGTAAAATACAAGAACGATACCCTTAACAACGATCGAAGTACAAACAAATTCTTTAAAATAGATAAGCACAAATAGATTATTTGAGCTTAAATAAAAAGTGACAAACACAGAAAATGGGTACAATATTGACACAACATGTGCTACAACATGCCTAGAACTCAAGGTTCTCTCGAATTGTCAGATTTTGTTGGTCAAGCAGATGGCGGAATAAGTCAGCGGCAAATTTCGCAGAATTTGGGAATCCCGCTTTCGACAGTCAACAGAATCATCGTGCAGTTCAGGAAACATGGCAAGGAAACAACTGAGCAGCGTCCGGGTCGGCCTGGTCCATCGGAGAGGACAAAAAGGCTGTCAAGAGGAGCATCGAAATGGATCCCAGATTAACGACTGCAGAAGTAGCCAAAGTTGGTGGGATGAGCTCGAAATCGGTTCATCGGATTCTCCACAGATTGGGTTATCGTTACAGAGCAGCTAGACGGAAGCCCTTATTTAG